>NC_066581.1:520950102-521250102 GCF_024323335.1 Lathyrus oleraceus
TCAACGGACCTTCTCCTGTAGTTGGTAGTGACGCTCTTAGCCCCTCAGATGATCAAACACCGGTGCAGAATCGTCAACACGGGTTAGGGCCAAGGGTTAGGGTAGCTAGAGGATGTGGGACCGGAGGTCGGTTAGGTGATCCCGGTCAACACCATTAGGTTTCTTTGTGTAAACTCCAAACTTCATTAATATCAAGTCGTATTATATCAAATTTATCTTTCACTTATACCATAAAACACAAAAAAATGCATTTTAGGATGAGTCTCCAATTGAATTGGCGACTCCTCTTAAAACCTACACATAGACGCCAATTGGATTGGCTAGGGCACCTGCCCTAGCCAATCCAATTGGCGCCTCCATTCAAGTTTTAAGAGGAGTCTCCAATTCAATTGACGACTCCTCCTAAAAGTGGGGTATTTTGGGATTTTTTTTGAAACTTGGGGTATTTTGGGAATTTTCTTGAAAAAGTGGGTTATTTGGGTAAAAAAACTGCCACAGGATCCATGTAATTTGTTTTAATCTCGTGTGTTCCTTTTGAATACCATGCCTGTTGCGCGCTGACTTGAGTGTACGGTGGAATGCGTGTTTTGATCCACTTGATCTGCCACCTCAATTAATGAGGGAGATCAAGTGGTCCACGTTTTTTCTGATATTTTAATTTTCATTTTAATTTCATTATTTTCAATAATTCATATTAAATTTAATATTGATCCAAAAAATATGGGACTTTCACCAAAAAATTCAAATATTTTTCTCTTTCATATTCTGAATTAAAATCATTTTTTGGATCATTATTAATATTTTTCATGAATTAATTGATTTTGCATTTGTTTTTAATTGTTTAAAAATATTTTTAAATGTTCAAAAATTATGAAACTTTTTCTCCAAGATCCTTTGACCTTGTTTGACCTATGATAAATCTCATGGCCATTTTTTTGGTATTTTGATGAGATTTTAGGAATTGGACAAACCATATTTAATTTAAATGCACTATTTTAGTATTTTTTATTTGAATAAAGGCCAAATAAATTTGTTGACCAATTGTGATGCCTTGTTTATGTTTAACTCTTGTTTTTGGGCCTTGGTCAAGTTTGATTTGACTTTGTCAAATTAATATAATTGGATTTAGGGGATTGATGGAATGTACACTCCATCTCCCAAAATGAATGGATGATATTAATTTGGTAAAAGTCCTCATTTGACCAATTTGTCTTTTGATCTATTCCCCTCCCACTTCATCTTATTCCTATTCTTCATTCATTCATTCCATTTGGCCTATGACATCTCAAAGTCCTAATGCTAGTTGATTGAAAATTGACATGATTATGGATGAGATTAGGCCACACCTTTTGCATATTCTTTTTGTGTGTGGTATGTTTCATGAGCATAGTCCATTATACTATGTCTCTAACATGCATTAACACCAAAATTCTATTTCCCGACCTCAAATAGTTGTGACTTCTACATATGTCCAATTACGATTGCTTAACATAACGCTAAATTTGTGACATAAAAGGCATAAGCATTCTAGTTAGTGAGATTGTAAGTCTCCCCTCTTTCATGGTATTGTGTGGAAACTTGGCCTTCTTTCCTTCCTTTGGAAGATGTTTTGGCTCAAGGATTCATGCTTGTGATAAGTGGGTTGAGTGTTCTCCAAAGAATGTCTTAAGATGAAAAGTAAAAGCAAAACAATACTAACTTCTAACCTATTAACTACTAACTTTTAATTTCAAGCCTTTACTTTAATGCAATTTATTTTTAGCACTCTATTTCATTTGCCATTGTTCATATCATTCTAATTGTTTATGTTAATGCAATTTTCACTTTGTCCATTTGACCATATTGTGTGATATATTTTGTTTGTGCATACTTTGCTTGTTTGTGTGGTCTTTGACCATTAATGTATATAATAACAACTAAAAACCCTAAAAGACTTTTGTGTGGACTGTTGGCTTGATCTTGGACAAATGGACTTAGAATCTAGGCCACCTTCCTATGCTAAAGGACTTGTCCAATGCCAACTTGTTGAGAAATCAAGTTCTTGCAATTTGAAATTCATCTGATACATCTTTGAAGACCTCTCTAAGTTCATCTAGAACATGATCATTGTGAAGCTGTTATTTTGAACCTATGACTTGTGGAATTCATCTGTTACATGGGCTATTTTGGAGAAGATCATGGAATGGATAAGCTTGGATGTGGCCATCTTTATTTGATGCCTTGCTCTTCAAGATAATATAATTGTGCATTTTTGTGTTGCTTGATTCTAAAAGTCCAAGGGAATTCTGGGTTTCTATTGACATTCTTGTTTATTGGATTGCTACCCACTTGGTCAGATCTTTTCAACTCTAAACTTTTAATTTTGTACATAGGATAGTATATTCATCTTCTCCCCATTTCTTTAATTTCAAAATCTCTCCCTCCATTTTTCAAAACCTTCTTTGTGTGAACTACTTTTGTTCTAAACTTTGACCACTTTTACAAAAGGATAGAAACTTTGGCCTTATGCCATTGCATTTTCAAACTTCTTTTCTTAAATCAAACTTGTAAATAAACTTAACTATACTTGACTTAAACTTTCAAAAAGCAAAAAAAAAGAACTAACACATTCAAACCATTTTTAGGCCTTTGTGCCTTTCAAACTTAAACTTTGTTAAAAGTAATGCATCCATTTTGAAATTTTTACCATGAACTACGAGGTTTTGATCCCTCATTTTTATGTTGGTACGTAGGCACAAGACCGAAGGTCTTGTCAACCACAAAAATATAATTAATGAATTCATTTCTCATCCCCCCATTCTATTTGTTTGTAAACATCACTTTATACCAAGTACATATGCACACAAAAAGGGCTCCCTAGGAGTACCTAGGACGCTTTGGATGCTAACACTTTCCCTCTGTGTAACCAACCCCCTTACCTGTGATCTCTGACTTTTTATTAGTTTTGATTTGAAAACTTCTTACTTTTGGGTTTTATTCGTACTTTTTCCCTTTTCCCTTGGAAACACGAAAAACACGGTGTAACTCTTGTTATTTGATCTCTAGCTTGTCAATAGCTTGATGATCATGAATTTCCCGCTACAGGCACAAGTCTGAAGGTCTTGTCAAACACAAAATATAATTAATGAATTCTTTTCTCATCCCCCCATTCTATTTGTTTATAAACATCATTTTGTACCAAATACATATGCACACAAAAATGGCTCCCTAGGAGTACCTAGGAGACTTTGGGTGCTAACACATTCCCTCTATGTAACCAACCCCCTTACCTATAATCTCTGACATTTTATTAGTTTTGATTTGAAAACTTATTACTTTTGGGTTTTGTCCGTACTTTTTCCCTTTTCCCTTAGAAACAATAAAAGCGCGGTGACGACTCTGGTTTTATTGATCTCTGGCTTGTCAATAGCTTGATGATCATGAATTTACTGTTACACCTCTTAGGCTTTATCTTTTGCTTCTTTTGTTCTTTCTGTACTATGCAAAGTTTTTCTCTTATCAATGAAATTATGAATTTATTACTTTTTGAGTCTGACAAAAAGGGGGAGAATTAAATAGAAGTCTTTTGATGAATTACTTTATCTAAATCTCAGAAATGCACTGCTTACATTCTCACCTAAAATTATTGCATAAACTAAGTCATTTTTCAGGATGTATCTGAACCAAGAGAAACTGAATCCTTATCTGAGAAACTACTAAATCAAGTCAAGCAACCTAAGAAAATCTGGTAAGAAATTCTCTACCCAGAAACCCATATCTAATACTAAATATCGTTAACTTTTTTTAAGTATCAGACTTAGGGGGAGATTGCTAATCTCAAGGGGAGTCACTCTCTATCTGACTCTGATCATTTCAATTTAGTATCTCTGAAAGTACTTATTATTTCATCAAAATTCTAAGTTTTGTCATCATAAAAAAGGGGGAGATTGTTAGAACAAGATTTTGATTCTGCAATATATCTCTAAGTTTTGATGATAACAAAGAATGAAACAAAGTGGTACCCTTATAATTTTCTTAAGTGTGCAGGATTCTAAGTTAAAATAAATTTGATGAAACGAATATCTGGCATCTTCATTAGTCCAAAAATGTCGACCCAACACAAAGAAATCAAATCTGACTCTGAACATAATACATTTGAAGAGCAATCAACTGAAGAATCTGACTCTGTAGTTCAAGCTCTGATTCTAAAGACTTTGTAAGAAATATCTGAAGACTCTGCAAGAAGATATCTGGAGACTCTAACTCTCAAGACTCTGATCAAGCTCACTCTGACACTTGCTCAGAAACACGCCTTCAGATACCACTTGATCAAAAACTTAAGCTGGAAGCATTCAAATTATAGTAAAATTCTTTTTAAGGAAACAATAGATTATACTCAAGGACTGTTATGTAAAGGACAAGAAATACTACCTTTAACTCCCACATCTGGCACGAAATCTCTATTGATTTCTCCCCAACAGTATCATCTCAAGTGCTATATAAAGGACTCCTTACAACTTGGTGAAGAAAAAACTTTGACACAACAACATTCTCATACTCGAAATAATTTTTACCATCATTGTTGTAAGAAATAAGTTTCATACAAGAGTTATTGCCCGATATTGTGTGGTTGTCTTTCTTTGTTCTTAAAGTGTGTTTATATTGCTTATCTAGAAGCATCTAGCCAAACACTTGTAATTCTTGAAACTGTTTGTGATTCCTCAAGTGACTTGTGTAGGTCTGTAGACTTGAGAGGGCTAAGACGTTGTTAAACACTTAGATGTATTTTGTAATCTATTGAGATTATTGGATTAAGTCCTTATTAAAGGCGAAATCACCTTGGTCGGGTGGACTAGAGTAGCTTTGAATTTCAAGCGAACTAGGATAAATCTTTTGTGTTGTTAGTTTATATTTTGTGTGCGTGGTGTTTCAAAAAGTTTTTAATTCCTGTGAAAACAATTCAAACCCCGCTTTCTGATTTTTCTCTACCTTCATTGTCAACTGCTGAGGCAGAATACGTAGCAGTCGGTAATTGTTAAGCTCAAATTTTGTGGCTTAATTAACAATTACTTGATTTTGATATAAAACTAAGACGTATTTCAATTATGTCCGGCAACACTAGTTCCATTTACCTAATTAAGAACCCGATGCTACATTACCGTACTGAGCATATTGAGATTCGTCATCATTTCATGCACGATCATGTTGAGAAAGGCGGCGTCGTTTTTGAGCATGTTGATAGTAAAAATCAACTTGCCGATATTTTTACAAAACCACTTGTGACCGAACCCTTCTTTAACATTCAACAAAAAATAGGGATTCTTGACATCTCAACGCTTGCCTAAATGTTATGTTAATGCACTTTGAATATACCTTGTTCGTCTAACCTTCCTTAAAAGGCATACTTCCTTAGAGTGCATTCTCCATCATTTCACAAGCAAGATACTATCGTTTCATTTTTCGTTTTTGTGTAAGCTTTTCCTTTTGCATGTTGTTTAGGGTCCATATAATTGATGTTTTTGACGTATAAGATAATTCATGTATGTTCACTTCCAAAATTGTCTAATTGATGTATGTCAATTTATATACTTATAGTGACTTTATGCTATCTTTATTTTACTTGAAATATAGTGATTGGTGCATCGGTTTGGTATCTATTTTCTCATGAATTGTGATTGAACATGTTACATTGTTAACAATATTCTTGATTGTATGTTATTATTATGTTTTCATCTCTGTTTTTGATTTGTGTGGTGGTACTTCGTTTATCGTCTTCCTAGAGAACATGTGTGTGCAGTATTTTGGGAGCCAAGAGTGTGAGTGCCTTTTAGAAACTTATTTAATTAAATAGTGAATAATGATGTAATATATGCATGGAATAATTATGTAATATATGCAAAAGTCTTGGCATCGATGAAATTTAGTCTTGGAATCGATTCCTACATCGATGGTGTGTAGTATTGGAATCTATTCTTACACCGATGACTGTTTAGTCTTAGCAGCGATTCTTACATCGATGACAGTTTAGTTTTGACATAAATTCTTACATCGATGACAGTTGGTCATTCTAAATTACCATAGTTAAGTATTCGTTCTTAACTCGATACTAAATTCTCATATCCCCAACACAATTAAGATTTCGTATAGGCCTGGAAACTTACATAACTGTTTCTAGCAGACAAAATTTTGGGTCCTCTCGTATATAATTATCTCCCATCACGATTACATGATGATTGTCGTCAATCATGCTCTCGGGTTGAAGGTAATTAAATAGGAACAACTGTCTTACATTAAATTTTGCCCGATCGCCAGCAAATTTTTCACGGCTCTTGTTATTAGCATGTCACTTGCATGTTTGACTGTTGTATGGGATTTGAAAGTTTCTGAGGAGGTCGTGCTGAAAGAGTTTAACTTTAATAGGGGCGTTCACCTTCGTATGTCTTGGCTTCGGGATATGTATGACGAGCTTGTTATGGCACAGATGTATGAAGTTACCACTAGGGTATACATGCTACATCTAGTAGCATGTACTCTCTTTGCAGACAAGTCAGGTGTTTATATCGACGCCTTGTACATGTGGATGTTCAGTAGCCTTGACGATACCACTTGGGCTTAGGGGTGCGTTGCGTTGACCATCCTATATTCAACACTTGGAGTTGCGTTAGCCTTTGAGACCAGACAACTTGCTGGTTATTTGAGTCTATTATAAGTATACTTGAAATTAATATTTGTTTTTTAATTCTTATTTAATTGTTACAAATAACATTTCTTAATTATTATTTATTGTGTTTGTGTTCTGATATTAGTGTTGGATACACGAGCATTTCCCCACCATCTATGATATGAGGGTGCAACATTCCCCTGTGGGGGCCCCACAAACAAGGAGATGGAGGGTCAAACAGGTACATCCCACTGGAAAACACAAATGAAAGAGATAGATACAATGCAAAACCTCCAATTTTTTAATGGAGAAAAAAATTGACTACTGGAAGGACAAAATTGAGAGTTTCTTCCTAGGCTACGATGTTGATCTCTGGGATATGGTTACAAATGGTTATGAACCACCAATCTCTGCAATTGGTATTTCTATTCCAAGAAGCAGAATGAGTGACGATCAGAAGCGTGATTTCAAGAATCACCATAAATCAAAAACCATTATGTTAAATGATATTTCGTACAACGAGTACGAGAAGATAACCAACAGTGAAACATCCAAAGATATTTTTGACTCCTTGAAAATGACGCACGAAGGCAACAATCAAGTTAAAAAGACTAAGGTTTTGGCCTTAATCGAGAAGTATGAATCCTTCATAATGGAAGATGCTGAAGTTGTTGAAGTGATGTTCTCTAGGTTCCAAACCTTGGTTGCAAGATCCAAGGTTCTGGACAAAGGATATACTACAACATATCACGTTAAGAAGATAATCAGAAGTGTTCCAAAGAAGTGGAGACCTATGGTTACTGCTCTGAAGTTATCCAAGGATTTGAACAACATAAGTCTTGAAGAACTTATAAGCTCTCTTAGAAGTCATAAAATAGAGCTAGAAGAAGATGAACCTCAGAAGAAAAGCAAATTTGTTGCTCTAAACTCTAGATCAGAAAGAAGAAAGCCAAAAATGAACAAAGTCTTTCAAGCTGAAGAGGAAGAAGCTGATGACTCTGAAAACGAAGATTCTGATGATGAAGAAGAATTATCTCTTCTTTCCAGAAGAATCAAACAACTATGGAGAAAAAGACAAAACAACTTCAGCAGGCCCAGCCAAAAGGAAGACCGTCCAAATTCAACCTCCAGAGGCAGGCCCATCAAGGAAGTAACATGTTATGAATGCAAATAGCCCGGATACTATATAAATGATTGTCCAAAGTTAAAGAAGGATAGATCTAGAAAAGAAAGCTTTAAGAATAACTCTTTCAAAGCAAAGAAGAAAGGACTCATGGAAACATGGGATGACTCTGAATTTGAAGCTCCAGAATCTGATTATGAAGAGGAGCAGGAAAACATAGTATTCATGGCCACTACCTCTGGAAGTTCATCTGAAACAGAGTCTGACTCTGAAGAGGTATTCTTTGACTCTTCTCGTTCTAATCTGAAAGCCTGTTTGTCAGAATCTCTGAGCTTGTATTAAAAGCTCCGACAGAAATTCAAGAATCTGAAAAAGGTTCATGAAGAGACTGTTGAAGAGTGTGATAAGCTCGAGAAAGAAGTTTGTGAACTCAAAGAAAATAATTTTATTCTTGAAAGAGAAGAAGAATTTTCAAGTAAGAAATATTCAAAACTTGAGGAAATTTTTTCTAAAGCTCTTCCTACTTCTAACACTATTATATACAAATATGATAAAGCCTTTCAGAAATTTTTGAACAACAACCTAGATAGAAGAAAAATGGCTTCTATGATCTATGGTGGAAGTCATAATAGAAATAGAGGAATTGGTTATGACTCTGATGACGCTGATCAGAGACCTACTATACAAAACAAACCAAAATCTCCTTTTTCTTACCATTATACACTTGCACAGACACAAAAGTTAAGTAATGTTAGAAAACTCAAAGTTTTCAGAAACTCTGGGAGAACTAATCCTAAATGACCCAAAAGTTTCTAGGTACCAAAAGATAAAATAATGTATGTTGCAGATATCCTATGCAGCAGACTTAAAACACCAGTCATGGTACCTGGACTCTGGATGCTCGAGACACATGACGGGAATAAATCATATGTTCTAAGACGTGGAACTTAAAGATGTTGGTTTCATAGGCTTTTGAGGAAATCATAAAGAGAGAATCAGAGGATCTGAAATAGTTGGTAGCAGATCTCTTCCCTCTATTTCTGATGATCTTTATATTGAGGGATTAATGCATAATTTTTTACCTATAAGTCAATTAAGTGATAATGGTTATGATATTTTTTTTAATCAAAAAACGTGTAAGGCTGTCAATCAGAAAAATGGCACAGTCCTTTTCACTGGAAAGAGGAAAAACAACATTTATAAAATAAAACTTTCAGATTTAAAAAACCAAAACGTGAAATGCTTGATGTCTGTTAATGAAGAGCAATGGGTGTGGCATAGACGCTTGGGTCACATTAGCTTGAGGAGCATTTCTCAGCTAAGTAAACTTGAGTTAGTTAGAGGCCTGCCTAAGCTGAAGTTTTCTTCAGATGCTCTTTGTGAAGCATGTCAGAAAGGAAAATTTTCTAAAACCACTTTCAAAACCAAAAATGTTGTTTCCACCTCCAAACATCTAAATCTTCTACAGATTGATCTCTTTGGACCTGTTAAAACAACGTAAGTCAATGGTAAGAGTTATGGACTTGTCATTGTTGATGACTAAATTCGTTGGACATGGGTGAAATTCTTAAGGCACAAGAATGGGTCACATTTTGTGTTCACTAGTTTATGTTTAAAAGTGCAAAATGAATATGACTCCAAGATTATCAGTGTCAGAAGTGATCATTGTGGCGAATTCGAAAATAAACTTTTTGAAGAACTTTTTGACTCTAATGAAATATCCTATGATTTATCATGTCCTAGAACTACATAACAAAATGGAGTTGTAGAAAGGAAGAATGGGACTCTCCAAGAAATGGCCAGAACCATGATCAATGAGACCAATGTGGCTAAGCACTTCTGGGAAGAAGCTGTGAATACAACATGTTACATTCAGAATAGAATCTCTATCAGACCTATTCCGGAAAAGACTTCTTATGAACAGTGCAAGGGAAGAAAACCTAATATTGCTCATTTTCATCTTTTTGGATGTTGTTGTTTTATTTTGAACACTAAAGACAATCTGAACAAGTTTGACTATAAGGCACAATGTGTATTATGTTGGGATACTCAGAATGTTCTAAAGTATATCGAGTATACAATACAGAAACACAAATTGTGGAAGAATCAATTCATGTCAGATTTGATGATAAGCTTGACTCTTAAAAGTCAAAGCTAGTTGAGAAATTTGCAGTTCTAGAAATCACACTTGTAGGTTCTGACAAAAAGACAAATGATTCTGAAGAAGCTGAAAGAGGAACTTTAGAAGCACCTTAACGCACAATCAATCAGAAAAGCCAAAGAAATAGGCAGAATGTTTCTGACGAACTGATTCGCTGTAAATTATTCCATTAAATTGTATCAAATGGACGTCAAAAGTGCGTTTCTGAATGGTTACATTTATGAAGAAGTGCATGTCCATCAACCTCCCGGCTTTCAAAATTCAAAACTTCCAGAACATGTTTTCAAACTTAAGAAATCTCTTTACGGTCTGAAACAAGCTCCCAGAGCTTGGTATGAAAGACTTAGTTCATTTCTTCTAGAAAATGATTTTACCAGAGGCAAAGTGGACGCCACTCTCTTTTGCAAAAACATCAGAAACGATCTTATGATTTTTCAGATTTATGTTGATGGTATAATATTTGGTTATGCTAACCCCTCTGTTTGCCAAGAATTTTCTGAGTTAATGCAGGCAAAATTTGAAATGAGCTTAATGCAAGAACTAAAGTTCTTTATGGGCATTCAAATCAATCAAGCATCAGAAGCCACGTATGTCTATCAAAGCAAATACATAAAAGATCTTTTGAAGAAATTTGACATGTTAGAAAGTAAGCTAGCCAAGACTCCCATGCATCCCACTTGCATTTTGGAAAAGGAAAAGGTAAGTCAAAAGGTTTGTCAGAAACTCTATCGTGGTATGATAAGTTGTCTCCTTTATCTGACTGATTCTCGTCTTGATATATTATTTAGTGTATGTCTGTGTGCTAGATTTTATTCAGATCCAAGGGAATCTCACTTAACTGTTGTTAAGAGAATCCTTAGGTATCTGAAAGGAACACCTAACCTCGGCTTGATGTATAAGAAAACACCAGAGTACAAGTTTTCTGGGTATTGTGATGCAGATTATGCTAGAGATAGGTTAGAACGCAAAAGTACATATGGGAACTATCAGTTTCTCGGAGGAAACCTCATCTCATAGGCAAGTAAAAGACAATCAACCATTGCACTGTCAACTGCAGAAGCAGAGTACATCTCAGCTTCACTTTGCAGCACTCATATGCTCTGGATGAAGAATCAGCTTGAGGACTTTCAGATATATGAGAGTAACATTCCTATCTTTTATGATAATACTGCTGCTAGTTGCTTAAGTAAGAATCCAATTTTACATTCCAGAGCGAAGCACATAGAAATTAAATACCACTTTATTAGAGATTATGTTCAGAAAGGGATAATTATTTTAAAATTTATAGATACAGACCATCAATAAGATGATATCTTTACAAAACCCTTAGCTGGAGATAGATTTCTCTTCATTCTGAAAATTTAAAATATGACAGATTGCCCAGAATGACTATGAACCTGTGTTTCTCATCTCTGATGAAAAATTAGACTTTGACTCAAGCATATGATGCTTATCTGATTCTAATTCTAATTCTGATACTTTTACAAGTTAGAAGATATCTTTATCAGAAACCTCTTGGTATTATTGACTCCAGATACATCAACACATGGTCCCTTAAACGTGTGCCTTTGACTCTTCTAGACACCTGTCTAGCTCAGAACTCAAAGGCCAAATTGTTGAGATCCCCTCGAGCAGTGTGCAAATCTTGAGATTAGACCCCCATCATTAGATGCATTTAATTTTTCCCATGATTGTCAAAAATCAGTTTTAGCAACAATCAATTTTTATGTTCACTCTCAGTTAACTCTATTATTTTTGCAAATTTTTAACTTGTGTAACTATACTCCCACATTCATACTTTCACTACTCACTACTTACACAAACCCAAAACCTCCAACTTTCTCTGCAACTTCTCTTCATCTCCTTCACAATAACTTCATCATGAATCCTTAAGAGCAACAGGTCTTTGAATTCTCTCAAAAAATGAACGCCACTGAACAACAGGTTGAATCCCCTCAACAAGTTACATCCACAACTGCTACTCCAACAACAACTTGATCCCCCAACTCACATAAACCTTTCAACTCCATTTGAACAAGTTGAAGTTTTCTGTGAGTTACTGGTGGACTTTGACAACCTCAAAGAAAATGGTATGGACCTAACACCAGAACTAAATAATCAAGGGTGGCTCACTTACTTCAACCGTCTTTATGGCCCTATCTATATAAACCTGGTGAAGGAATTTTGGAGATTCACTGACTGCGACGATCATTACATTATTTCTCAGGTTATGGGCATCACGATGGTAATCACTGAGAAATCGATAATTGCATTTCTGAATATGGAAAAGGCTAGAGGAAGAAGAATCTACAACATAAACCATAAGGCTAAGTACATATCCCAAGAAGTTATCCCCACCATCTTCTCTCAGAACCTTGAAGGAAGAACACCTAAGAATCAAGAGCTTCACCAGAATCTAAGGTTGTGTCTCAAGATCATTCTAGGATGCATTCACCATCGTCCTTCATCCAGCTTCTCTAATTACGTCAACACATATCAGAAGTGCATCCTATATTGTCTACACAAAGGTCTGAAACTCAACCTTCCTTCTCTCCTCTTCAAATATCTCAGGGATTCTGTCAGAGACACAAAGAACAACATGAATCCTAGGAACTACATCCCTCTGGACAGATTAATCTCAGATGTTCTGATTGAGAGTGTTCTGGTGGGTCACCTCATCTCTCTGAATCTGATGGAAGACGTCATTGTGGACGTGGGGAAGCCTCTCAATGGGAGGAATCTGAAGAGCATGGGTCTAATTGACAAAGCCTACATCAAACCCACCAGAAACACCTCTTGGGAAGCACTGAAGGACCACACACACACACACACACACACATAGAGAGAGAGAGAGAGAGAGAGAGAGAGCTAATGAGATGTATCTCTTCTCAAAGATTGACCCTCCAGAAGTTATATCTTGTTATCTGCAAGATCTGGAAGCTCAAGGCTTCGACATCTCTGGTTTCAGCTAGGACTGACTCCCAGATCAGCCTCCTAACTTCCTGAAGAGAAGGAGGAAACCTTCTTAGAAGACAAAGAAGAAGATTCTCAAGCTGGGAGAGTCTTCAACAACCTAGAAGAAGCCAGTGTCTCTAACATCTTTAACACCTTTTGGTAAGTCATCTATCTCAGAAGCTCGTCATCCCTCTTACTCTAGGCAAATTGCCTCATCACTCCCTCTACCACCCCACAATCTCAACCACTGTTACAACATCCTCCATCTCACCTTCCACACATATTACAGTTCCCAAAGCAAAATCCAAATCTCAAAAACCAAAAACCTCACTCTTTTCCTCATCTGAACCAACATCTTCTATACCAATCCTATATGAACCAAACCCATTAGAACCCCTAACCTCTGACCCTATCACATCTTCATCTCTCTTATCTCTCTTCAATCTTCAAACAATATCCATTCCCCACTATGAAGCCATCATGTTCAATGAACCCTTATCACCACCTCTCTCCTTTAACCATTTCCCCTCCTTATTATGACCTCACCTCTAACTCTGAACACTCTGGTTTAGATAATCCTGACCCAACCTCCCCAAACCATGAAGAACTTCAGGCCATAACTGACTCTGAAAAGACTCCCTCTAAACTTGAACCCTTTGTACCTGAACCCTCTGAACCCATTACAGAACCCTGTGAACCCATTCCCAAACCCTCTGAACCTGACCTCACTATACCTACCTTTGATGAGGCATTAGCCAAAATCTCAAAGATATAAGCTTCCAGATTCAAGAAGCTCTCTGGAGAATCTAGCTCCAGTGACAATCCTTCTTAAGTAAGGACTAATTGGAACAGATTCATCATATGGATGACTTTTGAAGTCTTCAAGCTGAAGGGCCTATCTGAAGAAGTCAGAAATGACTTCATCAGAGATGCTGAGGAGAAGCTAGAGGCTCGTCTGGAAAAGGAAGCAGCTGAGAAGGCAGAAAGGTAAGCTACAGAGAAAGCAACTACAAAAGTTGCTGCTAGGGAGGTATCGCAACGCGAAAAACAACCGACGGGGAAAATACAGAGCCGCCACCGACGCTATTCATCCTATGACGGAAAGGGAGCGCAGGACTAACCTAAGAAAGGGAAAGGAACGGTCTTACGACCATAGATTACAAGGCACGGGAGTCGGTTACGCAAAGGTGTTAGCACCCCTCACGTCCGCCGTACTCGACGGGATCCACGCTCAAAAGATAGCTCAGAGGAAAGGAAAAGGTTGCTGCTAATAAACTGCTCAAAAAACTGCACAAACTGGAATAATAAGCAGGTGGGGAAGAGAAAGAAAACGGAGGAAGTGGACTCGGCAGGATGTCGCATCCTGGGCCTACGTAGTTTGTCAGAAATAAACATCATAGTCAACATAGTTCGGGGAAAGGAGGCATGCTCGCTAGGACATCGCATCCTATGCCTACGTATCTTCTCTATCTAGAGGAGAATAAAAGCACTCGTAGCTCGGCTAACGCACGCCGAAACAAGACACCACAAAGGGAGACGCTGAGACGTCAAAGGAAACACCCAAAAGGAAACAGAATGCCAATACATGGACTCACATCTGACTCCTAACAACAACCAAACAAAAGGAAACAGAATGCCAATACATGGACTTACATCCGACTCTGAACAAAAAACCAAACAAAAGGAAACAGAATGCCAATACATGGACTTACACCTGACTCCTAACAATAACAAACGCTAACCAGCGGACACCAAAGAAAAAGGTTATCAGAATGAACCCCAACTAAGCAATCAAATATCCAAAATAAACCCTGATAGGTATAACCAGTCACCACAAATGAACCCCAAGTGAGTGACAACCGTCACGAATGAACCCCAAAGATGAACCCCAAGTCATAACCATCGTCACAAATGAACCCCAAAGATGAACCCCAATATGAACCCCAAGTCATAACCATCGTCACAAATGAACCCCAAAGATGAACCCCAATATGAACCCCAAGTAATAACAACCATCACAAATGAACCCCAAAGATGAACCCCAAGTGAGTGACAACCGTCACAAATGAACCCCGAATATGAACCCCAAGTCAATAACAATCAACACAAATGAACCCCGAAGATAACAGGAGAAACCTCCCCTAAGGTATGAACCTACAACACCCACACACACTGAACAAACGGGTACTCACACCCAAAGAAAACAAATGAAGCGTGAACAAACAAAGACTCAAAGAAAAGGGTGAACACACACACACAAAAAAACAAAAGGGTGCCCAGAGAGATTGCTCATAACCTCCTGCCTACGTATCTCATATGGTATGAGAATCAGGGCGACGTAGTTCCCCTTAACAGGGGTAAAACACTCTCCTAACCAGAGACCAGGGAGACAACAAACTAACAGGGAGACTAAGACTCGGGCCTAATAGTTGTCATGCAATCAATATCCCTAAGTTGAGGTCTCTAACATGCATTCAACTTCCTCAGAAATCAATCATACAACTCCTACAGAAATGGAGATGAGAAGAGGAAAACAGATGAACACATCACCACAAGTAAACAAGCATCACACACTATATCCATACAAGAGGCTCAAACAATGGATGGGCTTTAGTCAAGAGGGGTCATATCAACCTCGACAAACAAGCCAAACTGTAATGGGTAATCTGTAGCTCTTAACCACTAACATTGAACGTTAGGGTGAAGCTGATCAAGGTTTAAATGAGGGTGATACCTCATGCTCTTAACCCTAGACAGGGTGAGCTCATCACACAGAAAGTGTGGGGATCCAGAAAGTGGGATCCTAATCCACTTGACAGACTTTGAACAAAGATCTGGGGTACATGTTCAGAAGCATCAGCACGTAGTGCGAGCATAAAGAACGACACACTGAATAACGGGGGATTGGCTACTAATCCCTTTTATCCGTCAATTGCCTCTTCTCTTGGAGGTCTTATCAAATATCACATGCCTCTTCTTGGAGGTCTTTGGGCACAATTTTAAACAAACACAAACAGAGCCTCTGAAGGAGGACTTGCCAGCAAAATGCCTGCCAAAAAGGTGACAGGACTTCCAGACTACATGAAGTAAGAAGCTAACTACCTGAGTGATGTGTCAACCATAATCCAATGCTCAAGCAAAAGCAAAAGCAAGCAAGCAACTAAGGTACCTGTACAAAGACTAAACAGTTAGTAATTCAGTCATAAAACCAGAAAACAAGCAATGGAACTCTCCAACAGCTACACAATTCAATGCATAATGCCCAAGCATTCAAGTGAACTCATGAGCCCACCACATCACTTAAAAACCTACAAAACAAACATAAGTCAGAACTCAATGCATCTCACAAGGTGAGAGCAAACCCAATCATCAATGATGAGTATCCAAACCTGAAACACAAAACAAAGTTAGTTTATGTACAAAACTCAACACAACAAAACCCTAGTGCAAATGCCAAGTTCAAAACCCAACCAAACGACCAAAACAGAACCTATCCTTTTGCGCATTACACCTTCAAACACTCCCCAAAATGTCCTCGAAAGGACCAGCATCAAATCAATAATCAAATGCCTCAAATGACCTATGCCATGTAATGACCAAAAATATGCACAAAATGAACTTCCAACTTAGAAAATTCAAATCAAATCAGAAATGCATGCAATGACTTTGAGATTTTTTGTACAAGTTCCTTATGCCATGAATGTTCAACATGCAAAAAATCAAATCTAGAATGATGCAAATGCTATGTGAACAAAAATGCACCAATTCAATGTCAAAAATGTGACACAAATTGTCACATTATTCTTTATGTGTCAAAAATGATGATAACATGTGAAAAAAAATCCAAACCAGTGACCAATAATTCATGTCATGTATGAATGTCACTTATGCAAAAGATTGGATCAAATGGCTCAAAAATGAGGATTTCACAATGCATTGAATGCAATAGGTCCAATTAACACAACATCAATTCAAAAATTCACAAATAAAAATCCAGCCAGCAAAAATTCATGAATTTAACATCATAAAAAAGTAGACAATCTATACAAAACCATGAAAATAAATTGGGACTCATTTGGACCATTTTTTCATTTTTTATGAATTTTCTAAAATGACTAAAATAATTGAAATAACAATGAAAAAAATGGAGGGAAATAAAATATTCAAATAAATCAGAAAAATTCTGAGCCACAAGATCTTGGCGCGCGCATCTGATAAATGGTCCAGGTTCAAACAGTGAAACACACCGTTTCATTAATGCGTCATCATCCCAATCAGCGTTCAGCGCACGCGTGGATGTGGTCAAACGCATCTCCACCAATCAACCTTCCACGCTTCACTCCACATGGCGCTCACGTGGGTAAACCCTAACATGATACAGACGCCGGAGCTACAGCTCCGGTCGTCTTCTCCGGCGAGACGCGCGGTGGCGCCGCCGTGAAATTTTCCAGAACTTTGCAAGGCTTACACCATTCGATTCGTCTCTCCATGTTGAGTCCAAATATGCACTTAGTTCATCCTAATTCTTCCTGAATTTTGCAAATCGAAGAGAAGAATTTTCTAGATCTAAACTTACATTCACCATATCATACTCAATTCTCAGTCAATTTCAATTCTAATCATATGTACATGACCTACACCACACAATCTACCAATCTATGACTTAAAATCAGCAAAAGGAGGAAGTGAATTTCAACTCACCTGAAATGGAGATCTCTGAATTTGCATCCTCTCAAGCTCATATGCTCCAGATCTACTCCTTTGAACTTCTCTTGAAGCTTTGTGCAAAAAGAATTGGATGAAACTCCTTGGATCTACTTCAATTTCCAAATCCGTTCACCATGAGAAAGCTCTTGAACTGCTCGAAATCTTGATGAATTGCACCAAACCAATGATGATTCTTGATCATTGAAGGACGAGGATCATGAATATGCAAAAATATTTGAGAGTTATGTGGAAAAAAATGCAAATCGAAGAGAGAGAAAATTTGGAGAGTTTCTTGAATTTTGAACTCAAAAGTTAGTTATGGCATTTACAATTAGGGTTTCACTATTTATATTCCTTGCTAATGACAATGCTAATCCTCTTTTCCATTTGTTAATCATGATTAGTGAGATATGAAGCATCTTGCAAAAATGCAAATGGAGTTCTCCTTGCCATAATCCACGTGCACATCCTCATGTTAAGCTTCCAATTCACTTATGGACATCCAAGGGTTATGATTTGAGTATTAATTTGCTTGCATCTTAAGCCAAAAATGAATGGTGGAGACTTTCTTCAATTTGCACATGTGTGGAATAATGAACATACATGCCCCTCTCATGCATGGTAATGGCTTATTTTCACTCAAATATGGTCTATGAAGCATGCTGAATTGAAGCCTTACCTTGATTCTTTGTGAATTTTGATTTGTAGCATGATATTATCCTTTGAACAAATGTGAAATAATGAATATTTTTGGCCATGATTCCTTTGCACAATTTATCCAAATAATATCATTTTAAGATGCCTTGATCATGAGAAGCATTTTGCAAAAAGAATGAACTAATTTGAAGCATTACATCAAAAGTTATGCCATTTTGAATTTCCATGCACACCTTGTGATCAAATGACCATAACTCCTCAACCATTCATTATATGAACATGAATTAGAACTTTTTGGAAAGGGGAGACAAATATATACAACTTTAATGTTCACCAAAAATCCATTTGAAACTTATTTGATCTTGCAAAGTCAAGTTGAAAGTGGACCAAAAACTTGCCAAATTTGGAAACTTTGAATTACAGGTCACTTTCCATTTTTAGTAACTTTTGCCATGACCTTTGAATCTTCAAGATGGATGTTTAGAATGATGAATGAACCCCATTTGAACATGATTGAGGTGTCTCAACTCATTTCCCCACCTCATAGCCCTCAGTTGACTGTCCAGTTGACTTTTTGGTCCTCAGATGACCTTGAAATGCCTTGATCCACTTGAGCCTCTACCACTTGGGGAAATTGCTCAAAAATGAAACCCTAGCTCATGTAAGCTCCTTATAACAATCATGTGATCTTCATCCCAAGAAAATACCTCATCTCTTTGAGAAACCCTAGTGGGAAGAATGGCATTGATTAGGGTTGACCAGAGGTCACAACCCTAATCCAGAGGAACCTGAGGAAGAACTCTGAAACCCTTGATGATGATAGAACCATGATGATGGTAATATATCCTTGCAAACAAAATGATGCTCAAGACCTTTGAAGAATCAAGAAACCCTAATTGGATCCCATACCCTCAGGTGGTTGATGATCAATTCATAGAGACCCTCAGGCTTGAATCACCTAACTTCTTCACCTTCTGAAAAGACTTTGGAGGATGACCTCCTCAATTCACATGAGATGCAAAATGCAATGCCTAATGTCCTAACACGTGAAATGCAATGCCTAAACCAGTCTCAAGAAGAGGAGGGCAAATTTCGAGGTGTTACAGGAGGCAGCTGAGAAAGCCGCTGTAGAAGATGCAGCCAGAGAGAAAGCTGAAGCTGAAGTAACATTGGCCGCTGAAGCTGCTTAGAAAGCCATTGAAGATGCTGAGAAGACAATTGAGGTTTCTCTGACTCAAGGAGAGTCATCAACAACTGACCTTGCTCTTCTAGTCATCAAGACTCTGGAAGAGTTGCAGAAGGAACAACAACTCGTCAGAGCCAGACTCGGCAAACATGATCAAGTTAACTCCAACATTCAGAGTCTGCTAGCTGAATTTCTTCGAAGGATGCCTCCTCCATTAAAACCCTTAGACACTCTAGGATTTCTTTGTGTTTTTTCCTCTTAGGCTTTATCTTTTGCTTCTTTTGTTCTTTTTGTACTATGTAAAGTTTTTCTCTTATCAATGAAATACTGAATTTATTACTTTTTGATTCTGACAAAAAAGGGGAGAATTAAATAGAAGTCTTTTGATGAATTACTTTATCTAAATCTCAGAAATTCACTGCTTACATTCTGACATAAAATTATTGCATAGACTAAGTCAGTTTTTTGGATCTATCTGAACCAAGAGAAACTGAATCCTTATTTGAGAAACTACTAAATCAAGTCAAGCAACCTAAGAAAATCTGGTAAGAAATTCTCTACCCAGAAACCCATATCTGATACTAAATATCATTAACTTTTTTTTTAAGTATCAGACTTAGGGGGAGATTGCTAATCTCAGGGGGAGTCACTCTTTATCTGACTCCGATCATTTCAATTTAGTATCTCTGAAAGTACTTATTACTTCATCAAAATTCTAAGTTTTGTCATCATCAAAAAGAGGGAGATTGTTAGAACAAGATTTTGATTCTGCAATATATCTCTAAGCTTTGATGATAACAAAGAATGAAATAATTTGGTGCCCTAATAATTTTCTTAAGTGTGCAGGATTCTAAGTTAAAATGACTCTGATGAAACGAATATCTAACTTCTTCATTAGTCCATAAATGTTGACCCAACACAAACAAATCAGATCTAAATCTGAACAGAATACATCTGAAGAGCAATCAACTGAAGAATCTGACTTTGTAGTTCAAGCTCTGATTCTAAAGACTCTGCAAGAGATATATGAAGACTCTACAAGAAGATATCTGGAGACTCTAACTCTGAAGACTCTGATCATGCTCACTCTGACACTTGCTCAGAAACACGCCATCAGATACCACCTGATCAAAAACTTAAGATGGAAGCACTCAAATTATAGTACAATTCTTTTTAAGGAAACAATAGATTATACTCCAAGACTGCTATGGAAAGGACAAGAAATTTACTACCTTTAACTCCCATATCTGGCATGAAATCTCTATTGATTTCTCCCCAACGGTATCATCTCAAGTGCTATATAAAGGACTCCTTACAACTTGGTGAAGAAAAAACTTTGACACAACAACATTCTCATGCTCGAAATAATTTTTACCATCATTGTTGTAAGAAATAAGTTTCATACATGAGTTATTGCTCAATATTGTATGGTTGTCTTTCTTTGTTCTTAAAATGTGTTTATATTGCTTATCTAGAAGCATCTAGCCAACACTTGTAATTCTTGAAACTGTTTGTGATTCCTCAAGTGACTTGTGTAGGTCTGTAGACTTGAGAGGGCTAAGACGTTGTTAAACACTTAGATGTATTTTGTAATCTATTGAGATTATTGGATTAAGTCCTTATTAAAGGCGAAATCACCTTGGTCGGGTGGACTAGAGTAGCTTTGAATTTCAAGTGAAATAGGTTAAATCTTTTGTGTTGTTAGTTTATATTTTGTGTGTGTGGTGTTTTAAAAAGTTTTTAATTCCTGTGAAAACAACTCAAACCCCCTTTCTTGTTTTTCTCTACCTTCATTGTCAACTGCCGAGGCAGAATACGTAGCGGTCGGTAGTTGTTAAGCTCAAATTTTGTGGTTTAAACAACAATTACTTGATTTTGATACAAAACTAAGTCGTATTTCAATTATGTCCGACAACACTAGTGCCTTTTACTTAATTAAGAACCCGATGCTACATTTTCGTACTAAGCATATTGAGATTCGTCATCATTTCCTGCGCGATCATGTTGAGAAAGGCTGCGTCATTTTTGAGCATGTTGATAGTAAAAACCAACTTGCCGATATTTTTACAAAACCACTTGCGACCGAACCCTTCTTTAACGTTCGACAAAAAATAGGGATTCTTGACATCTCAACACTTGCCTAAGTGTTATGTTAATGCACTTTGAATATACCTTGTCCGTTTAACCTTCCATAAAAGGCATACTTCATAAGAGTGCATTCTTCATCATTTCACAAGCAAGATATTATCATTTCATTTTCCATTTTTGTGTAAGCTTTTCCTTTTGCATGTTGTTTATGGTCCATATAATTGATGTTTTTGACGTATAAGATAATTCATGTATGTTCACTTCCAAAATTGTCTAATTGATGCATGTCAATTTATATACTTATAGTGACTTTATGTTATCTTTATTTTACTTGAAATATAGTGATTAGTGCATCAGTTTGGTATCTATTTTCTTATGAATTGTGATTGAACATGTTAAATTGTTAACAATATTCTTGATTATATGTAATTATTATGTTTTCATCTCTGTTTTTAATTTGTGTAGTAGTACTTCGCTTATCGTCTTGCTAGAGCACATGTGTGTACAGTATTTCGGGAGCCAAGAGTGTGAGTGCCTTCTAGAAACTTATTTAATTAAATAGTGAACAATGATGTAATATATGCATGGAATAATGATGTAATATATGTGAAGGTCTTGGCATCAATGAGATTTAGTCTTGGCACTGATTCCTACATCGATGGTGTGTAGTCTTGGCATCTATTATTACATCGATGATTGTTTAGTCTTAGCATCGATTCTTACATCGATGACAGTTTAGTTTTGACATTAATTCTTACATCGACGACAGTTGGTCATTCTAAATTACCATAGTTAAGTATTAGTTCTTAAGTCGATACTAAATTTTCATATCCCTAACACATATAGGATTTCGTATAGGCCGGGAAACTTACATAATTGTTTCTAGCGGACAAAATTTCGGGTCCTCTCATATATAATTATCTCCCACCATGATTACTTGATGATTGTCTTCAATCATTCTCTCGGGTTAAAGGTAATTAAATAGGGACAACTATCTTACATTAAATTTTGCCCGATCGCCAACAAATTTTTCACGGCTCTTGTTATTAGCATGTTGCTTGCATGTTTGACTGTTGTACATGATTTGAAAGTTTCTGAGGACGTCGTACTGAAAGAGTTTGACTTTAATAGGGGCGTTCACCTTTGTATGTCTTGGCTTTGGGATATGTATGAGGAGCTTGTTATGGCACAGATGTATGAAGTTACCGCTAGGGTGTACATGCTACATCTAGTAGCATGTACTCTCTTGGAGTTGCGTCAGCCTTTGAGACCAGACAACTTGCTGGTTATTTGAGTTAATTATGAGTATACTTGAAATTATTATTTGTTGTTTAATTCTTATTTAATTGTTACAAATAACATTTCTTAATTATTATTTATTGTGTTTGTGTTATGATATCAGTGTTGGATATATGAGCATTTCCCCACCATCTATGATATGAGGGTGCAACATTCCCCCTGTTAGGGCCCCACAAACGAGGAGATGGAGGGTCAAACAGGTACATCCCGCTGGCGTTGCGGAGTACATGAGGAGGCTTGATGCGCTGACTGTAGATGATGTCATCTAGACATCATACACTGACCACAAAGTCCACTGTGAGTTTCACAAGTCTTCTTAATACTCAGGTTGTATACGGTGGGAGACCTTGGTCACTAGAAACTTTCCTGAGAGGTGCGTGTGACAATATGGTTATGTTCAGAGCATCCGACGACCAATTCTTAATATTCCATCTACGGGAATTGATAGGTGGTTTCAGAGTAACAACATCAACTCTAGTCGTGCCATTAGAGGTCGCGCAATTACGGTTCAACATGCCTCGTAGTGTAGGGATGATTACTTGGAGTGGTACCTCACTATATCACATCATTGCATCATCACACCTGTTGAGCATACAGATGATGTTGGGTCTTCCGATGTTGGGGTACCTGTTGATGACATATTGTTTCCGCCTCCTCCAGCTGATGTCAATAACTAGCAATGCCACTAGATGATTGTTTTATTATGGATAACCTCATGGGTTTGGTAAACCCATATGGAGAGGTTTTTACCGGATTATCTCGGGCTGCACACATATCTCGTGTGGGACCTATTTAGAAATTATTGTTATCTTTATGTATTAGTTGTATATTATTTGTATATTACATATAACATTACTCGGATATCTTCATCAGACCTTTTTATTAGATAATATTTTTTATCTTCCATTGATGCAAGATGAACATAAATTAACATTCGACAATGGATTACATAACTCAAACATAACTTTAGAAAACGATAATAAATAAGAAAACCTAGACACTACAAGATGATTCTGGATGTTTCATCATCTTAATTATGTCGTTGGCAGATCTTGAAATCTTCCCATCTAACTAAATCAGCCCCTTTGTTAACCTAAGGAGAAATGATATCCACATAACCATCGCATCTTCATCAATCTTCAACTCAATAATGTTGTATTTCAACTTTCCATCAGTATCAATCCAATCTTCACAAAACTCGATCTTTCTAACCTTCTTGTTATCAGTATCAGGCAATAATACATTCAACTTAGAGGTCAAGGCGACGAAAGATGTGGTGTCGTCTAGAAGTCGAAACTCTACAGGAGGTGAAGCTTTGTTGAAGTATACTTATGCCTTAATAAAAAAATTGAGGAAGATGCATTTTGATATGCTTTTATCAATCGATAGGTGACTCCTATTTATACAACTTTGCATTTATTTTAGACCATACAAAATTGTTAGTGCAATCACAGTCGTCCAAAGCCGTCAGCAAAATCCTAAGCGTTTTAAACTTTAAACAAATGAAACTACTGGAAATTTCACTTTGGTTAAAATTTCCGGTATAACATGGTTAACATTTTCGACAATTTTGTAAATTCACGTAAATTTCAAAAATTCCAGTATACCGGAAATTATATATACATTACATGAAATTTAGTTTGTACCAGAAATTTTGATTTGTCTACCAGAAACTTTGTAAGGAAATGTGTTTCAAATATTTGTCTGAGACATTTATGGAATTATGAAACTATGGGGGAAGGGGTGTCAGATACAAGTGTGGGGGTGCCAAGTCAAAACCTCCTCATTTTAAGGAGGTCTTGTGCATTGGACCAGACAGACCCACAACCGAACTTGCGGCCAATGAACAAAGTTTTACTCTTCCAACTTTATATATTTTTTTTTAAGTTTCTATTGATCAATCACCATTTATGCTAGAGTTTTCATCAGTTATGCGTCAAGAAACCCGGTAAACTGTACAAGTTTGAGCTTAATTCTGGGTAATTCGAGTCAGTTTGTGTCTTAACAGTATTTTCTTGGTTTCAGTTTATTTTAGCTATTTTTATGCTTTTGGTATGCGTGACATGTTGAATGCAAGTACAAAAGTACAAGGAATCAAGGATCAGACACATGACAGGGCCAGAACAAGGAATCAGAAAAAAGAGAAGAAAAAGTGCATGACTCTGCCCATACGCGTATGTACCTGCATTGTACTCGTACCTTGCGTGTTTTACCAGACAGGAGGAAAATCGTATTTGCTTCCCTTACGTGTAAGAACAAGGCGTTACACGTGTTACTCGTACCATATGAGTTTCACCAGAAAGAAGAACAAAACAAGCTTTTGTCCATACGCGTACCATACGCATAAGGGCATGCTTGAGATGCCATCATGTGGGTGTATATGTAATGTATGACTACAAGGAATAAGGAAATACACGTATGAAACTGGTCATTATGCATATTGAAGCCGAAAAATTCAAAAAGCCCAAATTTTGAGTATTTGGCTCTTGAGCGCGATTTTACAAGGGTTGGACGATTTTACTGAGCAAAAACATGTTCTAAAGGCTAGATAACTCATACTTTCAAGGTGGATTCATATTTTCATAAGCTTTATGCGATTGAAGACCAATTTATCTAAGATTTATGTAATGAGAACAATATTTACTATGTTTCCTTTTCTCTTTATGAGTAGCTAAATCCCTAATTGTTATGCGATGTCCCTGATTCAGATTTGTAATGATTTTGAATTACTTTGTGCAATAACAATACTTTTTATTCTAATTAATTTTTTCTCATGATTGTTCTTATTGCTTTCTCTATCGGACAAACGGAGTTTGATGTATGTGAAACAATTAGGCTGGACTGCCATTGTTCACGATCTGCTTGAGAATATATCATAGTAGATATCACCTAGGACTAGGGATACCCTATAACAACCAGATTATTCTTGATATAATAATGCTTAATTTCGTCCATGATTTCCTATGGACATAGTAATTAGGTTGAATGATTATAGATTTTCTCACTAAGGACTTAGGAGTAAACACCCTTAAGAAGTTGTAATCAATTATCTAAAATGTGTTGTTGCACTGTGAGTTCGAAATCCTTACATGATTGAATCATACACCTTCCCTAGCATAATACTCATATCTGTCTTAACCGTTCAAGTACTTTATTTACTTTATTCGTTATTTCTTTTCTAATTTCATCAAAACAATCCCAAAACACTCAAGCTTTTGTTTAATTAAAATTCATCAAAAACTATGTTTCGTCAAGCAATCCTTGAGATCGATACTGGGGATTATTTCCCCTTTTTATTACTACATTGGCAGATTAGTACACTTTTAAATTTATCGATAAACTTTTTGGCGCCGTTGTCGGGGACTGCCAAAGATTATAGAGTTCATAGATCTATTTCAGTTAAAATTGTGTTGCTCTACAACTAAAATTTAAATTTCAGTTTTGTTTTGTTTTGTGGCTATATTTGGTTATTAATAATCTTTGTTTAATATTTGTATGCTAGGGAAGTCCTCAGCTGGTTTTAATTTTGATGTAGAACTAGAAAGAACTTTGCATGGTAGGCTCATGCAAGCTAGACAAGCAAGGTTGGCCAACTCAGAAGCAAAAACTTTTGACTATGAAAAAGAAAAAGAGATAGAAGTTTATGAGCACTCAGATACAGAGTCAGACAAAAAGAGAGAATACCCAATTATGGCTTACCCACAAGAGTGACTTCTTGGGAATTATGGAGGGGCACATGCCTCATTGGGACGTTTGACTATAGTGAATATTCCAAATTTTTAGTTGCACCCAACAACCATCCGTCAGCTTGAAAAGAGGCCTTTTACAAGGAAACTAAATGAAGATTCAAATAAACATTTGCAAATGTTTCTTACTATGAGCACTACTTTGAATATTGAGGGGCACACTAAAGAAGCAAAATAATTGAGAATATTTCCGTTCACTTTAGCTGAAGACGCCGAAGAATGGTTTTATTCATTGCTAGTTGGAAGTATTACTACATGGGAACATATGGAAACAACTTTTCTAAATGAGTACTTTCCTGCTTTTGTTTACATTCGAAAAAGATATCATATTATGAATTTTAAGCAGAAAGAGGGGAAATCACTGGGTAATGCGTATAAGAGATTTAAAAGGTTACTGGTTGCGTGTCCTACTCATAATTTGGATCAGACTGAACAAATGCAAATGTTCGTAAATGGCCTAAGATTGAAGACTAAGAAACTTATTATTTAGTTGTCGGTGGCTCATCCAACTTTACAGCAGCCACTGATATCAAGAAGATAATATAAGCCATTGTTGTAAAGGAACATCTAGAGTTATATGACTAAAGCGTGAGTAAACCAGAAGGTGTGATTGATTTGAAACTTGCAAATCAGGTTGTGAAGATGGAAGACCAAATGGATGCTGAAGTTGAGAGAAGACTTAAGGTTATGAATATAGGTACTCAACAAGTAGCCCAGGTTCAACCTATTCAAGTTGTTAATTATGAGATTTTTTGGGGACCCCATTTTCCATGCATTGTGTTGCAACTGTGCAACAAATTGAGGAAATAAATTTATTGAAGCATAATAACCCAGATTCTAACACTTATAATTCGGGATGGAAGAACCATCCAAATTTCTCATGGAAAGATCAGCAAGGGAATGTTCAAAAGTAAAGTCCTACTCTGTATCAGAACCAACCACAACAATATCAGAACCAACCACAACAATAAACTTATTATTTAGTTGTCGGTGGCTCATCCAACTTTACAGCAGCCACTGATATCAAGAAGATAATATAAGCCATTGTTGTAAAGGAACATCTAGAGTTATATGACTAAAGCATGAGTAAACCAGAAGGTGTGATTGATTTGAAACTTGCAAATCAGGTTGTGAAGATGGAAGACCAAATGGCTGCTGAAGTTGAGAGAAGACTTAAGGTTATGAATATAGGTACTTAACAAGTAGCCCAGGTTCAACCTATTCAAGTTGTTAATTATGAGATTTTTTGGGGACCCCATTTTCCATGCATTGTGTTGCAACTGTGCAACAAATTGAGGAAATAAATTTACTGAAGCATAATAACCCAGATTCTAACACTTATAATTCGGGATGGAAGAACCATCCAAATTTCTCATGGAAAGATCAGCAAGGGAATGTTCAAAAGTAAAGTCCTACTCTGTATCAGAACCAACCACAACAATATCAGAATCAATAACATCAACAACAATATCGACCATATCAATAATATCAACCATAATACCAACCACAACAACAGCAGTATCATCAACAAGCATCCAAAAAGATCGATTGGGAAATTGCCATTGAAAAGATGGCAGCTCAAAGTTCTTAGTTCCAAGAAGAAACAAGAAATAATCAGAGAAACATTACAACATGTATAAAAAATCTGGAGGTTCAGATGGGTCAGATAGCACAACAAATAGCAGGTTCTCAAGCACAAAGTTTCATACCTAGTGCAACTATGACAAACCCGAGAGACCATAATAATGTGAGTGCAGTGACAATAAGAAGTGGGAAATCACTTGAAGTGTCTGAAGAAAAACTAGAGGAAGAAGAAAAATTGCTTGAAATGGATCTAGAAATAAAATAAAATCATACCACTATAGAGGAAGAGGTCACACCAAAACAAGTTGTAAAAGAAAAACCCACAGAACCAAAACCAATCATCAAACTCCCATTTCCTACAAGGAATAAGAAGAATGACAAAAATGAGAATTTTTTTTAGAAGATCCTAGATATGTTTAGAAACCTAGAAATCAACATTCCATTCTCTGAGGTACTTGAGCGGATGCCCATATATGTGAAGTTCATGAAGGATATTATCTCAAAGAAACACACCATTGACATTGAACCTATACTACTAACTGAAACTTGTAGTGCTATTTTGCAGGGGTTGAAGATCTTAGTTAAAAAGAAAGATAAAGGTTTTATCACCATTCCATGCACCATTGGAGATGGATTATTTAAGAAGGCGCTTATTGATTTGGGAGTTAGTGTGAGTCTTATGCCTTTATCCATATACATGAAGTTGGGAATAGGAACTGTTCAGGATACTAGGATGACACTCCAGTTTGTAGATCATTCAGTAAAGAGACCTTATTGTGTAGTTGAAGATGTTCTGGTTAAGATAGATAAATTCATGTTCCCTGTTGATTTTGTGATCCTTGAGATGCCTTAGGACAAAGAGATCCCTCTGATTCTGGGGAGACCTTTCCTAGAAACAGGGAGATGTATATAGACATTGAGGAAGGAACCATGACCTTTAAAGTTCAAATAAATTCCTCACTTGATCCAACGTCAAGTTCCTTTTCAAAAAAATTTCTCAATAAACTAGAAGGAAAAAGTGAGGTTTACATACTTGTGAATAAACTCAAGTATTGTGATTGTTGGTCGTACTTAGCCAAGGGTTAGATGATTGTCTCCCTCTAAGTACCAATAATTAAACTCGCCAAAACAATTTCATAAACAAAAACTCTTTGGATGAAAAAGAGGAGTTATGCTGCAATTGTCCTCTCAACTCCCAAGTATTCAAATTGTCGGTCGTACCTAGCTTGTGGTCTGATGCTTGTCTCCAAGTCTAAAATCAACCACAAACCAACCAAATCTAATTTTCCGCCTTAGTGCATCCAAAACCTTTTTACAAAGAACTTGTTACTTCCATTCTACCATGGTATGAACAACACTTAAGCTTCCCATGACATGAGCATACAAGCAGAGTTAACCGCTAGAACACGAACGTTAACATTATCCACTAAAAACAATCAACACACACTCTGTTTTGTGATCGGAACTACATAGCTCTGACTTTATTATTTCACAATGAGGATACGTAGGCACTAGGGTTCGAATCCTTGGAGAGCACACTAATTTAAAACTTATTTTATCGCCATTACCCATTAGCAAGTAACCTTCAGATAACAACATCCATACGCACAAAGAACAAGCAAAGTGGTTCTCGTTGAGTACAACGAATGTGAGGGGTGTTAATACCTTCCTCTAGCATAACCGACTCCCGAATCCGGTCTTGGTTGAAAATACCATTCTTTTGGCGTTTTATCGATATTTTCCCTTTCCTTTGGAATAAATAAAATTCGGTGGCGACTCTGCTTTTTCGTAGCGTGATAGCTGACGACTCTGTTGGGGACTGTTGTAAGCGAGTCAAGCCCAACTTTGCCTTTATCCTTTTTTCTTTGGATGTTTATATTCATATTACTTGATTTATCTATTTCTGTTATATATCCTGTATATATTATTGTGCTCTTGTGGGTTAGTTTCTTTTGCTTGAGTGATAAGCCCAATACACAGGCTTGAAGAGTACACCTGAGATAGTTTGGGAGGTTTGTATTGACTTGTCAGATGTAGGTGTCTTGATGGGGAGGTACGAAGACCCCGCCTAGAGTATATTGTTTTTGAAGTTTCATTGGCACATAAGTCATTTTGCATTGACAACCATTCTTCTAAAGGGGATCCATGACTCTGTGGACCTTTAGTTAACCCGTGGCTTTTGAAGTTGAGAGTGACCTCACTTAGAATAGATCCTCCAGAGGGTATCATTGGCCCATGAGTCATTTTATGGTGATAATGATATTTTTGCCTCAAGATACGTGACTATAAGCATCTTCATAAAGTCTTAAAACTCGCTTGTGAGAGGATATGGGTTTTTCTTGCAGGAAAACTAAACCTCCACCTATCCTGAGCTTCGTGATCACACTGTCCAAGATGATGTAGACCTTTGAATCTATGATGTTGCATGCCACTTCATCACATCATAAAACTAATTCATCATGTGCATTCCCTTGGGAACACAAAAACCTTTTTGCATGCATTCATGTACCATATTTCATTTCATCCGACCAAATCAGGAAAGCTCATTGTTGTTTGGCCTTTGTTTAGAATCTACTACTGTTAAGTTGGCTTCCCATCATCCATACAACACCTACAACAATCAGAAACTACTCATGGATCAGTTAGAGCAGAATTAGGCTGTTATAGGGGATGATATGACCATCGTGAGGGCCCATATAGGTCAACTTATAGAAGTTATGCAAGCTATAAACAAAGATTAGGAATAAATACGACATGCTAATATGAGAGCTATTGCTACTAATCTTGTTGTGACAATGAATCCGTTGGGGGGAACCGATATTCCATTTGTAACCCAGCTACCTCCTAGAAGAGGTCCCGCGTATCAAAATGGTGCTCAAACATTCAACATCCCTGTTGGTGGAAGGGCTCAACCTAAGATATATGATCATGAAGATGCTTTATTCACTACAAGAGCTGATTCAATTCATGACGCTTTTGGACCATCGACTGCTGAGATGGAGACAAAGCTCTGTATTTTGAAGGACACAATGAAAGCTATCCAAACACCTAATGCCTTTGGGTTGGATACTACATATATGTGCCTAGTGCCCGGTGTGAAGATTTTGGCCAAGTCCGAGGTCCATGTCTTTGAAAAATACAAAGGGGTTAACTGTCCAAAGATCCACATTCGAGCTTTTTGCAGAAAGATGGCTACTCATACCGAGGATGAGAAATTGTTGATGCATTTCTTCAAAGACAACCTTAGTGGTGCTTCTCTTGAATGGTATATGCAACTTGAACGGGCACATATTTGAATTTAGAGGGAGCTAGATGAAGCTTTCCTGAAGCATTATCAGTACAATTTAGATATGGCTCCTAATCATACTCAACTCCAGAGTCTCGCTTAGAAACCAGATGAATCATTTAAGGAATATGCCTAATGCTGGAGAGACTTGGCTACTAGGGTTCAACCTCCTCTGTTGGAACAAGAGCTTGTAGACATGTTCACGAGCACCCTTTAGGGGCCTTATCTTGACAAAATGGTTGGAAGCACCTACTCAGGTTTCTCAGACCTGGTCATTGCTGGTTAGCGGATCGAGAACTGCTTGAAGATCGGTAAAATCCAGGATACCGCAGTTGTGGCTAGTGAAGAAAAGAAATCCCACACCTGATTCCCAAAAAAGAATGAAGGGGATACCAATGCTTCCACGATAACCAAAGGGGGTGATAGAGCCTACCAAATGCCTTACTATCAGGTGGCAGTAGTAGCACCTAACCAGTATCAGCAACAAACATACGTTATTCCTACTGGTCCTCCACCAATGCAATATCATCAGTCATACGCCCTTCAATAAACCTATGCTCCTCAACAATAGAATTGCCATCAGCAGGGGAGACAGGGACCAATAAGGCCTCCAAGAAAGTTTGAATCAATTCCCATGTTGTATGGTCAATTGCTTGCTCATTTGCTCAAGGGCTCACTGGTTTAGCTAAGGGAATCTAAGGATCTTCTAACACCCCTTCCTCCAGGTTATGATATGAACGTCAGTTGTGAATACCACCCCGGGACGTCGGGGCACACGATCGAGAATTGTAATATCTTTGAGCATAAGGTACAAGACTTGGTCGACTCAAAGGTTATCTTGTTCACACCAAATGTCCTGAACATATGGAACGATCCTATGCCTCCGCAGGAAAGCACATCTGAAGTGCCATAACCAGTGCAACTGAAAGCATTGGTAAATATGGAGAAGTTGCATTTGTGGGGTTGTCCCATCAATTTATGCAAGCACAAAGACCCCAACATGTGGGAAGAATAAGGCCAATCACACCAGCAATCACTGGAATGTTCAAATCATGTTCATGTATAATTGTCTTGTTTGTCATTTGTAAAAAAACTCGTTTTGTTTTCGAATGATTTTAATAATGTAATGAATATGCATGTTTTGAATAAATCCATTCGTTTCCACTCATATTTTATTCATCGATATCAAACTTTTTTTAAGCAAAATCAAAAGGAGAATGATGAAATTAAAAAAACATGAATTCATGGCATGCATGCTTTTGAATAAAACCTTGCTGATGATGTAAGGCATTATTTCAAATCCCCAAACACCAGAGGTATAAGGAAGATAATCTCTAGTCAACCCCTTCGAGCAAAGGAGTCGGAGTTTCTTTCTGTACATAAAACCCTTAAAATCTTAACCCGGGGCAGGGTAGTCGTCAGTTAGTTTGGCCACGCGTTCAAACTTCAAAAAGGGAGTGTCATATCTAAGGAACAATCACATTTTATCCCTCACAAGAGGTCGAAAACTACAAATCTGTAACGATTGTCCCTCAGCAATAGGAACGAGGCAATCACAACCCCTTTAAATCAAGCAAACAGATGTCACACGATTTGTTTCAACAAAAGAAAAAATGATAAATGCAAAAAATAAAAGAAAAGAGAAAAGCCCGCTAAGTCGAAAACGAGTGACTCAGGCAAAAATTAGGGCATCCCCATGGATTGCAAATCTGAATCAATCCAACAAAAGTAGGGAGATAAAAAAATAGAGAAGCAAAAGAGGATTCAAAAGAAAATCCTTGGCAAGAACAAATTCGCGTAGCTACAAACCGAATAAAAGGTGGGTGACTGACACTTGGAAAACCTCGTTGGCTCATTAACTGTTACTTATAACATTTAAAATCCCTTTTGGAAAATGAGCGCTTGTATCGAAATAGCTGAACGTAGGACTGGAGAACATAAAAGATAATGGGTGGGTTAGAATAAGTTTTGAGCAATAAATCCTTTTTAAAAAAACCGTGAACCAGGCCAGGTTACAACCCTCAAAATACCTAATTGAAGTAAGGTTTATCAGTCGTGTTGGTATCAATATGAATTTCTCATTAGTGATCCATTCACTACATGTCATAATTCTAGTGAACATGCTTGGATTTCAAAACTTGCATACACGTAACATACATTGGCGTTATCATTTCTAGAATGAACAACTCTTACTAGTGAGTAAACACTTGACATCAAGGAAGTTTCCACAATGAGCATGAATTGAGGAGCTTGATGATACCAAAGGACAGAATGCCCGAGAACTCCGTTGGGCAGTGTAAGACCCTAATTTTGACCCTAAGAACCCTCATGGCATCACATCATTGCTCATTTGCATTTGCCTCAAGGATCATAGCATCTTAGCTCCTTACCCTAGGGTGGGAACTTTTGTGAGTTGGTTTGAGATCACCAAGCTTGCTTGAATTGTATATTATTGCTTTTCTTATTTTTTTTACTAACCAAAAGCACAAAAATATGTCACTAACTTTGCTTGTTTTATAGCTTGAGCAGTCACAAGATCCAAAGCTTCTAGGAGATCCTATGCTCATTGATATGGCTAGGTGAAGATGAAAGTAAGCATGAAAATGGTTCCCAAAGCTCTCATCCATAAAATATGCCTCCCAAGTATCTCAAATCATCATTTTGATCAAAGAAAACCAAAGGGTTTGAGGCTTGTTTCCCAAGGAAAACCCTAATTCATCTGTTCATCAACCGTGCGTTGCTCATGAAACAACCTCAACCCATGATCAAATACAATCAAGTGAAGTTCTTCCATTCATCATTTAATGCATATTTGAGCTTATTTGAGTGTCCTCAATCATTAATTCATCAAATTTGAGGCATGGACTTGAGAAGTTGATCAGTTAATTCATCTGACTATTTTGAAGTACACTAAGACCTAACTTTTGATGTGTTTGTCAAATGGAGATGACCCCAAGAGAAAACATGTTCTTAAGAACCATATGAACAACTTTCATGTTCATAAAAAATTCATTTGAAGTTTGGAAGGTCATCATCCATTTCAAAAAATTATAGGTCATTTTGACTGAAACCCTAATTTTGGGTCAACTTCCCAAGAACATAACTCATTCATTTTTCATGATTTTGAGGTGGGATCAAACGAATTGGAACATTTAAGATGTATAATTCAATTGTTATGTTGAGCAAATGTTCAAAATCCTAAAATAAATACATGTGATAATGCAAAACATTATAGGTCACTTTGGACCAAAGGCATTGAAATGTGAAAAACTCCAACTTCAAGTGCCCATAACTTCTCCATAAAAAATCTAAATGATGCAAAATTTAAGTCCAAATTTATTGTCTTGAAACGATATACAACTTTTATGTTGAAGGTTGTGTCTTTTGGAGCTTTCATCATTGAAACAGAAGGGCTTGAAGTTTGGCCATTTTTGAAATTTTCACATGTACATGTTTTGCACCTAACACTTCATGATCAATTTTCACTAACTTCCCAATTGCAAATGAAGTTTTGGTCAACATGACAATTGATACTCATGCCAAGAACTTTCCAACCATTACCCAAAAGGCTATGGTTCACTTTTGGAAATACCATTTTCGAAGGGATAAACAATTTGGTGCATTTTTGGAAACCAAGTGAAATTGCATTACATGAGCTCAGTACACATAATCTGCACGTCCATTTTGATTCTATTTGGTATCAGCTTGCAAATCCAAGTGGAATTGGGCCCTCCATGCGCCTGTACAGGCCCATACATGGAGGCCCTTTCCATCCATGCACATGCTTTGATCATGCATACCAGCCACCATTTGCTATAAATAAGTGCTCAATGCTTCTCATTTACACAACCTAAGGGCACCTGTTATGCTGCACGAATCATTCCATAACCACACTCAAGGGAACTCACTCTTTCTTTCAAATTTTTCAGATCTAAATTTCAATTTCCTTGATTGATTTCTAGATCTACAGTTCCTAAGCCTTGCTCACCTTGATCCTAAGACTACACTGCAAGCAAAAGCATCAAGGAATCGTGCTCTCAAGCTCTTCATTTCAGAGGTTTACATCAGAACTTGTTTTCTTCGAATCTCTTTGTATATAGCTTCTTTCTTGCATTTGCTGGGTTGTCTGAAGTCCTCTCAATAGAGGCAATCGTTTCGTGCTTTGAATTTTTAAATTACATCAAGTTTCAGTTGAACACCACAAAATTCAAGCTCTGATTCCTCTCTCCATGGAAGCCTAGAGTAGAATTGGTTGGCACAAGGGTGATGTACATCGCCCCAGCTTTCATTAGATACCAGGATCGTGGCATTTGGTGGAGTTTTGATCTCTGCAACTTTTGGCCGGCGCCGGAAGTCTTGCCGGAGAAGACGGTGGTGTACACCACCGTCTGGTTGCCAGATCCATTCCTGATCGTGTGATCTCTTCTCCAGATCTAATCTGGATCGTTCCATGTTATGACTTTATTAATGGCAAGGTGTTATGCATTGACCTGGGTGTATGATGGATACGCGTATGTGATCCGTGTGATTTGCCAGCTCATTTAATGAGCTCAATCCAACGCTTCCTATTTTTTTGCATTTTAATTTCTGAATTCAATTTTCATTTTTATTTCTTTAATTCCTTGTCATTTTAAAAAATCACATCTCCTTCATTATTGGTCCAAAAAATGTGAGACCAATTGCATTTTTCTTCTTTTAATTTCTAGTTTCTAAAAATGATTTATAATATTTTTTATTTTATCATTTGATATTTTTTAGGAATTTTCTCTTTTCTGGTCATTTTTAATTCATTTAAAATAGTTTTTGATATTCAAAAAATACAAAAATATTTTTCCAACCTCTTTGAATGATGATGGATCTATGAAAAATATTCTCATCAATTTATTAATTGATTTGAGATTTATTTGAGATTTTAATTCAATTAGGTTATTTTTATGCATTTTTAATTGATTAAAAATAGTTTATGACTTCTAAAAATGCTGAAATTTTTTGTCAAACTTTGTTTGACCTTGTTGAACTTAGGATAATTCACTTGGACTTTTCAAAGTTGATTTGAAGTGAATTTGAAGTTTGACCTTTCTTTATTATTTTAATTCAAGTATTATTTTATTTTTGAAAAATACCAAAAATATTTTATTTGTTTCTTGACTCCTAATCTTCACCTTGCTTCTGTTTACTAGTGTTTGACCTTGATTTCATATATCTTTGGTCAATATATGTTGGTTACCTCATTTGATTTCCATTAATGCACTTTATTATTCTTCATCTTCTTCTTCTTCTTCTTCTTTTTCTTTTTTGATCAATGAGTTAAAGATTGGTGGTTAGCCTTGATACATGGGAGGTTTAACCTTCTTTGATTCAAATCTAATTCAACTTGATCATGGATCAAGTGAATGACTTTGCATTAAGGATAGGTTGCTTCCTAATCAAGCAAAGAACCTAAATCAATACAAGATCATTTCTCTTCTTCTTTTGGCATGGCAAGTTGTAGGAGCTTGATTCACTAATCAAGATCTCTAACTTGTGTTTGTTGCCTATATTTTTATTGACCGGCCTCAGATAGGTGTGACTACTATATTAGTCCACTTACGATTGCTTAACATAGCGCTAAATTGCCTTATGGCACACTAACTCTAACACTAACCATTAACCATTAACCATTAACATTTAATTCTTGCACTTTACATTTATGCAATTTACTATTCTTGTACATATTATTCATTTGCTTTTGCCTTTGCTCATTTGAGCACATGTTTATGTTAATGCAATTTGCCTTTTGCTCACTTGAGCACATAATTGTGTATATACTATTGTGCTTGTGTTTTGTTTTGATTGTTGTGAACCAAATGCAAAAATGGAAAAAAAAAGGACTTAGATTCTAGGACATTCCCTATGCAAAATGGAGTAAAAAGGCCTTAATGTTGAAGATGGATTAGAAGGACCAAATCTCTAAACTCACTCTTGTCCATTCTTTATTTGCTTCATGGAACTTTTTGATGTGTGTGCTTTTGTGCTAGGGATTCCCATTTGAGCCAAACTGAAGAACCATTGTCATGTGCTTCTAAAGAGAGAGATACAAGATCCATTGAAGGATTTCTAAGAGCTTGCTTGATTGATTGATTGCTTGAGTATACATTTATTTGCTTACTTATTCCAAAGGATGAGAGCTACTTGGATCATCAATATGATCTCAAGAAAGGAACTCCATTTGTGGTCTTGTTTCTTATCCTTCATCTCTTGTATGTTTAGGACTTAGCCATTCTTCTTCTTCCCTCCACTCTAACCCAAGCCAAAACTTTTGTGCAAACATTAACACTTATTTTCAAACATTAGAAACCTAAGCATTATGCTTTTGATTTTCAAACTTTCTTTTCATAACACTTATTTTGAATTGAATCTTTAAGTCAACTCTGACCATATTTTTGTAAATACTTTTCATTGGTAAATATAAACTCATTCAAATGCTTTTGTGGTTTCAATGGCCACTTTCTTATCAAAACTTTTCATAACCTTTAGCTATTAGGTTTGACTTATCCTTGAGGTAGATATAATACTCACCTATATCCTTAGTGATGGACAATGAGTCTTCCATGCTTATTATAGGGTTAACCCCTCACTAGCATGTTGAAGCTATCCTCACATGGTGGATTTGTGGTTTTAGGTTGAGTTTTCTCCCTTGGATAATAAAAGACCTTAAGGCTTTTGGACCAATTAATTCACCAACTTGTTTTGAGATTTTTACCCCGAACTATGAGGTCTTGATCCTAATCTTTTTTAAGATGGTACGTAGGCAGTGGGTTTATCCATTCAAACACAAAATTGTAAATAACTTGTATATTCTTCTCTCATCCCCCCAATCATGTTTGCACAAAACAAATTTTCACAAAAACACCAACCTTACAACAATTGTGAAAAGGGCTCCCTAGGAGTACCTAGGATGTTTTGGGTGCTTAAAACCTTCCCATTGCATAACCAACCCCCTTACCCAGATCTCTGACATTTTTATTAGTTTTTGATTCGATAAAACTTCTCGTTTTTGTTCGCTTTCTAACCTTTCCTTTGGATAAATAGAAGTGCGGTGGCGACTCGACTTGTATGGTTTACTTTTGATTTAGTCAATAAATCTAAAGGTAACGAATACCCCGCTACAGAAAAGTGGCGACTCTGTTGGGGACTATTTGCTTAGTGGATTTTGCCTACTTTTCATGTTTGTTGTATTGTATTATATATTATTTTTTGTGACATATTTTTGTGCAATTTGAGATTACTGTATTGTATGTAATGATTGAATTGCTTGATATATTAATTCCTTGTATGCTTGGTGATATTTGTGAGATGAGTTCTTGTAAGACCCTAATTTTGACCCTAAGATCCCTCATGACATCATAGCATTGCCTTCACATTGCCTCAAGGATCATAAGCATCTTGGCTCTTTGCCTTTGGGTGGGATCTCTTGAGATTTGGTTTGAGATCACCAAGCATGGCTGAATTGTATATTATTGCTTTTCTCATTTTATTCACTAACCAAAAGCACAAAAATATGTCACTAACATCTTTTGTTTGTAGCTTGAGCAGTCACAAGGTCTAAAGCTTCTAGGAGATCCTTTGTGCATTGATATGGTCAAGAGAAGATGAAAGAAAGCACGACAATGGTTACCTAAGCTCTCATACATCAAATATTCCTCCCAAGCATCTCAGTTCATCATTGTGATCAAAGCAAATCAAAGGATTTTGAGGTTTGTTTCCCAAGGAAACCCTAATTCATCTGTCCATCAAATGTGCCTTGCTCATGAAGCAACCTCAGCCCATGGTCAAATACAATCAAGGGAAGTTCTTTAATTCATCATCTCATGCATATTTGAACTTATGTGAGTGTCCTCAATCATACATTCATCAAGATATGAGTTTTGGACTTGAGAGTTGATCAGTCAATTCATCTGACTATTTTGAAATACACTGAGACCTAACTTTTCATGTGTTAGTCAAATGGAGATGACCCCAAGAGAAAACATGTTCTTAAGGGAAATATGAACAATTTTCATGTTCATTAAAATTTTATTTGAAGCTTGGAAGGTCATCATCCATTCCAAGACATTATAGGTCATTTTGACTGAAACCCTAATTTTGGATCAACTTCCCAAGAACATAAATCCTTCATTTTTCATGATTTGGAGGTGGGACTTAATGCATTGGAAATATTAATGTGTCTACTTCAAATGATATGTTGAGAAAAATTACAAAATCTCAAAATAAATACATGTGATAATGCAAAACATTATATGTCACTTTGGATCAAATGCATTGAAATGTGAAAAAATCCAACTTCAAGTGACCATAACTTCTTCATCAAAAATCCAAATGATGAAAAATATAAGTCCAAATTGATTGCCTTGAAAATATCTACAACTTTCTTGTTGAAGATTTTGTCATTGGGATCTTTCATAATTGAGACAGAAGGGCTTGAACATTGGCTAATTTTGGAAATGTTACATATGCATGTTTTGCACCCTATACTTCAAGTTCAGTTTTCATTAATTTCCAAGGCCCAAATGAAGTTTTGATCAACATGACATTTGTTCCTTATGCAATAAGCTTTCCAACCATTACTCATAAGGTTGCATTTTGATTTTGGACATGGCATTTTCGAAGGCTTCAATGTAATAGTGCATTTTGTGAAAATCATTTCAATTGCCATGCATGAGCTCATACAGTCCAATCTGCACGTCCATTTCATTCATTTGTGATCTCAGCTTGCCAAATCAAGTGGAATTGGGCCCTCCATGCGCCTGTACAGGCCCGTGCACGGAGGCCCTCTTCTCCCATGCAATGCTTTATTCATGCTTCCACCTTGCCATTTGCTATATATAGGAGTGTTTGGCCTCTCATTTCTTCAACCTTAAGGCGCCCTACATGCTGTGCAACTGAAATCCCACCCTCACACCAAAGGAACTCTCTCTCTTTTCTCTCAAATTTTCAGATCTAGAATTCAGTTTCCTCGACTGTTTTCTTAGATCTAAAAGTCCCTAGACCTCTTCACCTTGATCCATAGAGCTTTCTGTTTACAAAAGAACCCAGGGATCTTGACTCAATTCCTCACCATTCAAAGGTTTTCTTCAACTGCATTTTGCTTTGAAACAGCTTGTATATGGTTCCATTTGCCTTGTTTTTTGTGTGATCTGAAGTCCTCTGCATAGAGGCAACATTATTGAGCTTTCAATTTTTGAAATTAAGCAAGTTCAGTTGAACACCATCAAAATTCCATCTCTGGTTTCTCTTAATGTAGAAACCTAGAGTGAATTTGGTTGGTACAGGAGTGATGTACGTCACTCCACCTTTCATTTGGTACCTGGATCGCGCATTTTGGTTCACGTTTATTCCTCTGTAATTTTTTGCCTTCGCCGGAGCTAGCCGGAGAAGACGGTGGTGCTGGCCACCGTCTGGCCTCCAGATTGGATTTGAGCCGTCCATCTCAGTTTCCAGATCTAATCTCATCCACACAATGTTATGACTTTTTAATTGGCAGCATGTGATGCATTGACTCACGTGTATGATGGAAGCGCGCTCAGGATCCACACGATTTGCCAGCTCAATTAATGAGCTCTGCATCCAACGCTCCACGCTTTTTGTTATTTTCAAATTCTGATTTTAATTTTCTTTTATTTCTTTTAATTCAATTTTATTTCTAAAATTCATATCTCTTTCATTATTAGTCCAAAAATTATGGGACCAATTGCATTATTTCTCTTTTAATTTCTAGTTTCTAAAACTGTTTTTTAATATTTTTTTATTTTATCATTTGATATTTTTTAGTAATTTTCTCTTTTTTGGTTATTTTTAATTCATTTTAATTAGTTTTTGATATTCAAAAAATACAAAAATATTTTCTCAACCTCTTTGAATGATGATGGATCTATGAAAAATATTCTCATCAATTTATTAATTGATTTGAGATTTATTTGAGATTTTAGTTCAATTAGGTTATTTTTATGCATTTTTAATTGATTTAAAATAGTTTATGACTTTTAAAAATGCTGAAATTTTTTGTCAAACTTTGTTTGACCTTGTTAAACTTGGGATAATTCACTTGGACTTTTCAAAGTTGATTTGAAGTGAATTTGAAGTTTGACCTTTCTTTATTATTTTAATTCAAGTTTTATTTTAACTATTAAAAATGCCAAAAATATTTTATTTGTTTCTTGATTTCTAATCTTCATTTTGCTTCTGTTTTCTATTGATTGACCTTGATCTTCTCTATCTTTGGTCATAGCTTGTTGATTATCTCATTCCATTTCATTTAATGCACTTTAATATTCTTCTTCTTCTTCTTCTTTTCTTTTTTTGATCAATGAGTTAAAGATTGGTGGTTAGCATTGATACATGGAGGTTTAATCTTCCTTGATTCAAATCTAATTCATCTTGATCATGGATCAAGTGAATGGCTTTGCATTAATGATAGATTGCTTCCTAAATCATGCAAAAGACCTAAATCAATACAAGATCATTTCTATCTTTTTTTGGCATGGCAAGTTGTTGGAGTTTGATTCACTAATCAAGACCTCTAACTTGTGTTGTTGCCTACATTATTATTGACCGATCTCAGATAGTTGTGACTTCTACATAAGTCCAATTACGATTGCTTAACATAGCGCTAAATTTGCCTTATGGCACACTAACTACTAACACTAACCATTAACCATTAACATTTACTTTTTGCTCTTTACATTTATGCAATTTACTATTCTTGTACATATTATTCATTTGCTTTTCCCCCTTTGCTCACTTAAGCACATGTTTATGTTAATGCAATTTGCCTTTTGCTCACTTGAGCACATAATTGTGTATATATTATTGTGCCTGTGTTTTGTTTTGATTGTTGTGAACCAAATGCAAAGAAATGGACAAATGGACTTAGTTTCTAGGACTTTCCCTATGCAAATTGGAGTAAAAGGACCTTAATGTTGAAGATGGATTAGAAGGACCAAACCTCTAAACTCACTCTTGTCCATTATTGATTTACTTCATAGAACCTTTTGATGTGTGTGCTTTTGTGCTAGGGGATCCTATGAGAATTCAACTTGAAGAACCATTGCCATGTCCATCCAAAATGAAAGATACAAGAAGCATTGGGGATCTTCTAAGAGCTTGTTTGATTATGTTGATTGCTTGAGCTTACTATTATTTTGCTTGCATATTCCAAAGGATGGGAGCTACTTGGATCATCAATATGATCTCAAGAGAGGAACTCCATTTGTGGTCTTGTTTCCCTCCACTCTAACCCAAGCCAAAACTTTTTTGCAAACATTTAACATTTTCTTTCAAACATTAGAAACCTAAGCCTTATGCTTTTGATTTTCAAACTTTCTTTTCATAACACTTATTTTGAATTGAATCTTTAAATCAATTTTGACCATATTTTATAAATACTTTTCATTGGTAAATACCACTCACTCAAATATCTTTTTTTGTGGTTTCAATGGCCACTCTCTTAATCAAAACTTTTCATAACCTTTAGCTATTAGGTTTGAGTTATCCTTGAGGTAGATGTAATACTCACATATATCCTTAGTGATGGACAATGAGTTTTCCATGTTTATTGTAGGGTTAACCCCTCACTAGCATGTTGAAGCTATCCTCACATGGTGGATTTGTGGTTTTAGGTTGAGTTTTCTCCCTTGGATAACAAAATACCTTAAGGCTTTTGGACCAATCAATTCACCAACTCATTTTGAGATTTTTACCCCGAACTACGAGGTTGTGATCCTAATCTTTTTTAAGATGGTACGTAGACAATGGGTTTATCCATCCAAACACAAAATGTAAATAATCTATATATTCTCTTCTCATCTCTTCAATCATGTTTGCACAAATAAATTTTCACAATATACCAACCTTACAACAAATATGAAAAGGGCTCCCTAGGAGTACCTAGGATGTTTTGGGTGCTTAAAACCTTCCTATTGCATAACCAACCCCCTTACCCCGATCTCTGACATTTTTACTAGTTTTTGATTCGATAAAACTTTAGGTTTTTGTTCGCTTTCTAACCACTCCTTTGGATAAATAGAAGTGCGGTGGCGACTCGACTTGTATGGTTTACCTTGGATTTAGCCAATATCTCTAATGGTAACGAATACCCCACTACAGAAAAATGGCGACTCTGCTGGGGACATTTTCCTAGTGGGTTTTACCTACTTTTCATATTTGTTGTATTGTTGTGTATATTATTTTGTGACATATTTTTGTGCAATTTGGGATTATTGTATTGTATGTAATGATTGAATTGCTTGAATATTAATTCCTTGTATGCTTAGTGATCTTTATGAGATGAGTTCTATACCCGAACTCGAGTGCACTTAGGATAGGAGAATGGCATAGTCTTGTTGACTTGTGTGGAGTTATTCCTTAGCAAGTTGACTTGCAAGCCCATTCACTTGGTGGAGGTCATGTTGGGATTAATAATGTCACACAAGTAGTTGTGGTTAGACATTACTCTTTCCAATATAGACCTTAGAAGCCAAGGACCTTAGTTTACCAAGCCCATCTTGGCCTATTCTTAGGATGTAGTGCGAAAGTTGTTCAAGTGTAAGATTTGATACGATTGTTACGCGATACTACACTCATAAGAGTCTCTCTTGAGAATATTTTTGGAATACGAGTAGTCGTTTCTCTGATAATATCCGAAAGATGGGATGATGACTATGGGAACCTCTTGTAGAACATGTTTGGCAGGTTTAAACCCTAGTACACTCCCTTTGGGTGGTTCTTAACCGAGACTCTATGCTCGTGACTTGCAACAAACCCTTGATTCATGGTTGATCTGTTCTTGTATCCTTAATATCAATGGAACTTGGGTGTTGATAAGGTGAAAACCATAATCCACCAAAATAGATGATTGATATTAAGGATGACATGATCCATCCCATGACCTTTGTTTGGTGTGCTTTGCTTGATCCTTGAGTGTGATTGTTTCATTCATGCATTCATGCACCCATTTGCATCCATATCATCAATAATGAGAAAATTTTCAAGGAACTTAAGAGGTCTATTTGCAAAATTTTCAGACATGGAAAGACAAAGAAGGAATATAAAGAATTACAGTTTCAGACAACCCGACTTGAAGGAGCTAAGGAATTTGACATCCTATGTATTAAATCCCTTGGGTTTCAAGGCTCGTTTTGGGAAGCTTCTATTTGTTCTGACTACTCAAGTGGACGAAGGATTGATGAGTGTATTGGTGCAGTTTTATGATCCCTTGTACCGTTGCTTCACATTTCTGGATTTTCAGCTTTTGCCCACGCTTGAGGAGTATGCCTACCTTGTGGGTATACTCCTCAAGCGTGGGAAGCTTCTATTTGTTCTGACTACTCAAGTGGACGAAGGATTGATGAGTGTATTGGTGCAGTTTTATGATCCCTTGTACCGTTGCTTCACATTTCTGGATTTTCAGCTTTTGCCCACGCTTGAGGAGTATGCCTACCTTGTGGGTATACCTATTCTAGACCAGTTGCCATTCAGTGGCTTAGAGAGTATTCCTACTTCTCAAGAGATAGTTGATATGTTGCATATAGATGAATCTCTGATTGGCGCTCATATGACTACCAAAGGTGGAATTCAAGGTCTCCCTTCTGAGTTCCTCATTGTTCAAGCTACTATGTATGGGAAGGCCATGAGTGAGGACGCCTTTGAGTCCATATTTGTACTTCTCATCTATGGGCTAGTGTTATTTCCCAACATCGACAAGTTTGTGTATGTGAACGCTATTAGGATTTTCTCTACTCTTAATCCCGTTCCGACTCTGTTGGGTGACACTTACTTTTCTTTGCATATGAGGAATGCAAAGGGTGGTGGTACCATTGTGTGCTGTTTGCCTCTGCTGTACAAGTGGTTTATTTCGCACTTGTCGCAGACGGTCGCCTTCAAGGAGAACAAAGGATGTCTACGGTGGTCCACGAGACTTATATCTCTCACTAATGATGATATCTTTTGGTACAACCGTATATATTATGGTGTGCAGATTATCGATTCTTGTGGCGAATTCTCCAATGTGCCTCTTCTTGGTACATGTGGTGGGATTAACTACAACCCTATTTTGGCACGTCGTCATCTTGGGTTCCCCCTAAAGGATAAACCCAATAACATTCTGTTAGAGGGTGTGTTCTTTCAGGAGGGTAAAGATCCCCAAGGCTTGAAGGGCAGGATGGTCTGCGCTTGGCGCAAGATCCATATGAAGGGAATGAGAGAGCTAGGTCCGAAGAACTGTATTGCTTTGGAACCCTATACCTCGTGGGTTAGGAGGAGAGCTTCCGAGTACCTTATGCCTTATGAGTATCCAAGACTTACGCCTTTGGTTGTGACTGGGCCTTCAACCCTCCCTGACCAAGGTGTAGAGGAGTTGAGAGACGAAGACCATTCACGTGCTTGGATCCATGAACGAGAGGAGTTGCTTCAGCAGCTTAGAGAGAAGGATGCTTTGATAGAGTTTCTTGAGCACCGGGTTATTGATGAGCCTGAGGATGTGGTGACTTCTCTTCTTCCTCAGTCTTCCAAGTTCTAGAGGAGGAAGTACGATCGACTCGCCAAAGAGAACGCGTATATGGAGGAAGCCTATGAGAGGGAGGTGAAGAGGCTTCATGCAGCTTATCTTCCAGTCTCCAGAGATTTAGATGATTTCTTCTAGGGTTCCATAGGATGTTCATTTTCCTTCTCTCTTGTATTGTATTTGGTTACCAAGACTGTACTTCTTTGGTGTAAAAATATTTTCCAGATATTATTGATGCGTTATTTCCATATATGTCTAAATGATTAATATTTTCAAATATTTGCAAATAGAACTCTAAAGTTCCTCTGATAAATAAAATAAATCATATGCACAAGCATTGCATGCATCATGTGCATAAGAAGGTTTTGCTCCAAGCTTCTTGTTCAATGGTCTAACTCTGTGTTCTTCATTTATTTTGAAGACAAGCTGACTCACCGGTACTACACTCGAGCCAACACTTCAAGACTGATGGATCACTTAGAGCAAGAGAACCGTGAACTCAAGGAGGAAGTGGCCAGACTGACTGCCCTGATGGAGTCTTTCATGGCCGCCCAAAGCTAATCGTCTCCAACGCCTTCAACTCCTCCCCAGAGGACAGCCATCTTTGAGATTGCCTCTTCAACAGTGCCTGCGGCCAGCGCCCACTTTGCACCAACTGCTATGCCAGCCGGGTTTCCCTGGGGGATGCCCGCAAACTTTGTTCCTGAGGATCTTGCCGCCACGTTTGCTTCTCTGCCGGCATCTAGCCTGGTCCTCGCCGTTCCACCTCTTGTTGTGCATACTATGCCAAGAGTAGACGACACCATCTATCACTCTGAGCCGTCTGAGGGCCCAGATGTATATGAAAAGATGGATGCTATGAATTACTAGTTTCTTGAACTCCGCAAGGAACTAAAAACTCTCAGAGGAAAGGACCTCTTTGGCAAGTCTGCTGCTGAACTCTGCCTAGTTCCAAATGTCAAAATCCCTGTAAAGTTCAAAGTGCCTGACTTTGAAAAGTATAAGGGAAATACTTGCCCTCTCATCCACCTGGTTATGTATGCGAGGAAGATGTCGACTCAGATCGACAACGATCAGCTCCTTATTCATTATTTCCAGGACAACCTGTCTGGTGCTGCCCTGAGATGGTATATGGGCTTGGACAGCGCGAACATCCGATCCTTCAATGACCTTGGTGAAGCTTTCGTCAAGCAATACAAATATAATATGGATATGGCTCCCGATAGGGATCAATTGAGAGCCATGTCCCAGAAGGACAAGGAAACTTTCAAAGAGTACGCACAAAGGTGGCGAGAGCTAACTGCACAGATTGTGCCTCCGTTGGAAGAAAAAGAAATGACCAAGATCTTCCTGAAGACTTTGAGCTCATTTTATTATGAGCGGATGATCGCCAGCGCTCCTTCTGATTTCACCGAGATGGTGAACATGGGGATGCGTTTGGAGGAAGGAGTCAGGGAAGGGCGCCTGACTAGAGAAGAAGGCTCTTCTGCCAAACGATATGGGGCGTTTGGAAAGAAGAAAGATGGTGAGGCACATGCTGTGACCTCCCATGCTAAACCCAGAAGACCCTCAGTAAGGAGGAAGACCGTGCGTTCCGCCGGTAATCAACATCAGGTGGCTCACATAGCACCTGTTTTCAGAGAAAATCAGCACTATCAGCACAATAATAACCAGCAACAACAACATCAATAATATCAACAACAACAACACCGTCCTCAACAGTAGGCCTACCAGCCTCGAAACAACAATCAGACTAGAACCAGTTATGAGAGGAAGAGGGTCACCTTTGATCCTATTCCCATGACCTACGCAGAGCTATATCCCTCTTTGATAGAGAGAAAACTGATTACTCCACACGACCCACCGGCTATACCTACCAACCCTCAGTGGTGGTATAAGCCCGAGCTACACTGTGTTTATCATTCCGGTGCCCCCTGACATGATGTGGAAAACTGTTACCCACTGAAGACCAAGGTTCAAGACCTTGTGAGAAGTGGTATCTTGTGTTTCGAGGACGTAGGTCCCAATGTTAAGAAGAACCCATTGCCCGAGCATGGGAAATATGCTGTCAACATGGTCCAGGGCTGCCCTGGTAAATATAAGGTCAAAAATGTCAACCATATTCAACAATCTTTGGTCGAGATGCACAGACTGTTATGTGGATACAGTCACTATGAGGACGACCATGACAGATGCCGAGTTTGCACTGTCAATCAGAGGGGATGTCGCCAAGTCCGTAAAGACATCCAAGAAATACTGGATGAAGGTGTAATTGAAATACTTCAGAATCGCGATGATGCGGATGATGAAGTCAATGTGATATCTCCGGTATTTCGGATCCCAGAGCCTGTTGTCATCCGATATGATGGCAGCAAGCAGAAGGCTTCTCTCTCTTTGATAATTAAACCAGCTGGCCCTATGCCATATTCTTCCGATAAGGCTATCCCCTATGGTTACAATGTTGTGGCATTGGAAGATGGGAAGGAGGTGCCCCTGCCTTCTACCTCCGTTGTTAATATTTTCGATGTCAGCGGCCTGACCCGTAGCGGTCGTGTTTTCTCGGCTCCGCCGAAACCCCAGGCTGACATCAGAAGGGCTGATGTTGCTGATTATGCTGTGCGCCCGGTTGGGAATGCTGTTATTGCTCCGAATCCGACACTTGTTGCTAATAAACCTGCCACTGTTGTAAGAACTCCTGTCGTTGCTGGCCAGAATGGCACCATGAAAGAAGACTGCGATGAGATGCTGAGGCTCATCAAGAGGAGTGAATACAATGTTGTAGATTAGCTCCTACAAACGCCATCAAAGATCTCTGTGTTATCTTTGCTTATGAACTCAGAACCACACCGTGAAGCCCTGCAGAAGGTGTTGGATGTGGCGTATGTAGACCATGACGTCATAATAGAATAATTCGATAGTATTGTTGCAAACATCACCGCTTGTAACAATCTGAGTTTTTGTGATGTTGATCTCCCTGAAGAGGGAAGAGACCACAATTTGGCACTTCACATAGCTATGAGCTACAAGGATGATGCCATGTCTAATGTGCTGGTAGAAACTGGATCATCACTGAATGTGTTGCCAAAGTCCACTCTGGCCAGATTGTCATACTAGGGGCCTCCCATGAGGCAGAGTGGAGTAGTGGTAAAAACTTTTGATGGATCCCGCAAAACGGTGATTGGTGAGGTTGAACTCTGTAGCAGGGTAATCGTTACCATTAGAGATATTTACTAAATCCAAGGTAAATCATACAAGTCGAGTCGCCACCGCACTTCTATTTATCCAAAGGAATGGTTAGAAAGCGAACAAAAACCTAAAAGTTTTATCGAATCAAAAACTAGTAAAAGAGAGTCAGAGATCTGGGTAAGGGGGTTGGTTATGCAATGGGAAGGTGTTAGGCACCCAAAACATCCTAGGTACTCCTAGGGAGCCCTTTTCATAAATGTTGTAAGGTAGGTTGGTATTTTTGTGAAAATTTGTTGTGCAAACATGATTGAAGAGATGAGAAAAGAATATACAGGTTTATTTACATTTTGTGTTTGGATGGATAAACCCATTGTCTACGTACCATCTTAAAAAAGATTAGGATCAAAACCTCGTAGTTTGGGGTAAAAATCTCAAAATGAGTGAGTGGATTGATTGGTCCAAAAACCTTAAGGTCTTTTGTTATCCAAGGGAGAAAACTCAACCTAAAACCACAAATCCACCATGTGAGGATAGCTTCAACATGCTAGTGAGGGGTTAACCCTATAATAAGCATGGAAGACTCATTGTCCATCACTAAGGATATAGGAGAGTATTACATCTACCTCAAGGATAACTCAAACCTAATAGCTAAAGGTTATGAAAAAGTGATTTAAGAAAGTGGCCATTGAAACCACAAAAGCATTTGAATGGGTTATATTTACCAATGAAAAGTATTTTCAAAAATATGGTCAAAGTTGACTTAGAAGTTCAATTCAAAATAAGTATTATGAAAAGAGAGTTTGAAAATCAAAAGCATAAGGCTTAGGTTTCTAATGTTTGAAAACAATTGTTAAATGTTTGCACAAAAAAAGTTTTGGCTTGGGTTAGAGTGGAGGGAAGAAGAAGAATGGCTAGAGTCCTAAACATGCAAAGAGGGAAGGAATAAGAAACAAAACCACAAATGGAGTTCCTCTCTTGAGATCATATTGATGATCCAAGTAGCTCCCATCCTTTGGAATAAGCAATCACATAAGCATACACTCAAGCAATCAACAATCACATGAGCTCTTGGAAAGCTCCTCAATGTATCTTGGATCCCTCTCCCTTAGAAGTTCATGGTAATGGTTCCTCAATTGGCTCAATGTTATAGTCCATAGCACAAAGACAACATACATCAAAAGGTTCTATAATACAATCAAAGAATGGACAAGAGGGAGTTTAGAATATGGTCCTTTCAATGTTCATCTTCAAGCTTTAAGCATTCTAAAGGCATGAGGCCTAGTTGCTCTTTGACATTTAAGCATTCTAAAGGCATGAGGCCTAGTTGCTCTTCAAACTCCATTAGCTTGGGTAAAGTCCTAAGATCTAAGTCCATTTTGTCCAATTCTTTGCATTTGGTTCACAACAAATAGACAAACACAAGCACAAAAGATATATATACAATTATATGCTCAAGTGAGCAAAAGGCAAATGACATTAGCATAAACATGTGCTCAAGTGAGCAAAGAGAAAAGCAAATGAATAATATGTACAAGAATAATAAATTGCATAAATGTAAAATGCAAAAGGTAAATGTTAATGGTTAATGGTTAATGTTAGTAGTTAGTGTGTCCTAAGAAAAATTTAGCGCTATGTTAAGCAATCGTAATTGGACTTATGTAGAAGTCACAACTATCTGAGGTCGGTCAATAATAATGTAGGCAACAACACAAGTTAGAAGTCTTGATTAGTGAACCAAGTTCCAACAACTTGCCATGCCAAAAAGAAAAAGAGAATTGATCTTGTATTGGTTTAAGTCTTTTGCATGATTTAGGAAACAACCTATCCTTAATGCAAAGCCATTCACTTGATCAATTGATCAAGATGAATTAGATTTGAATCAAGGAAGATTAAGTCTCCCTAATCAATGCTAACTTATCAATCTTCAACTCATTGATCAAAAAAAGAAAAAATAAGAAGAAGAAGAAGAAAGAGATGAATAATGGAAAAGGAAATGGAAAGAATAAAGTGCATAAGGTGAAATAAAATGTACCAATCCATGTGTGTTGACCAAATGACATTGAAAGTCAAAGTCAAACAATGAGAAACCAGAAATGGGATGAAGATTGGAGGTCAAACAATAAGCAAAATATTTTTGGCATTTTTAATATTAAAAATAAACTTGAATTAAAAATAAAGGAAAGGTCAAACTTCAAAATCACTTCAAATCAACCTTGAAAGGTCCAAGTAATTTATCCCAAGTTTAACAAGGTCAAACAAAGTTTGACAAAAAAATTCAGCATTTTTAAAAGTCAGAAACTATTTTTTATCAATTAAAAATGAATAAAAATAACCTAATTGAACTAAAATCTCAAATAAATCTCAAATCAATTAAAAAATTGATGAGAATATTTTTCATAGATCCATCATCATTCAAATAGGTTAGGAAAATATTTTTGTATTTTTTGAATATCAAAAATCATTTAAAATGAATTAAAAATAACCAGAAAAGAGAAAATTCACAAAAAATATCAAATGACAAGATAAAAAATATTAAAAATCATTTTTAGAAACTAGAATTTATTTGGAGAAGAATGCAATTGGTCCCATGTTTTTTGGATTTAAAATGAAGAAGATATTAATTTTTGAAAATAAAGGAAATAAAAGAAATTAAATCAGAAATTAATAAAATCAAAAAAAATAAGGAGCGTCTGATCAAGCCTCATTAATTGACGTGGCTGATCAAACGCTCCAGATGCGCGCTTCCATGGTAGGCTTCAGTCCACGCGTAACACAATGAATTATTAAAAGGCATAAGAAGCAAAGGCCAGGATTAGATCTGGAAATAAGAATGGATGGCCACGATTAGATCTGGAGACCAGACGGTGGCCAGCGCCACCGTCTTCTCCGGCTAGCTCCGGTGAGAGCTCAAATTTGCAGAAGAGCAAATGTGAACCAAAACACGCGATCCAGGCATCAATCGAAAGAGGAAGTGATGTACATCACTCCTATACCACTCACTTCCACTCTAGATTCCTATTAAGAGAGAAATCAGAGATGGAAGCTTGATGGTGTTCATCATGAACTTGCTTGATTTTGAAAATTGAATACACAGCAATGATGTCTCTATGGAGAGGACTTCAGACAACACAATAGCCAAGCAAATAGGTCAAAGAATAGTGAGTTTCGAAGAAAAAATCAGTTGAAGAGAACCTTTGAATTGTGGTGATCTGAGCTTGCTTCCTTGCTTCCTTTGGCCAAACAGAACTTCAATGGATTATGAGAGAGAGAGGTCTAGGAACTTTAGATCTAGAAATTCAACCAGGTTTAGTTGAATTTTAGATCTGAGAAATTTGAATGAAAATGAAATAGTTCCTTTGGTGAGAGGTTTGGTTTTCAATTCAGCAGCATTTCAGGTTGATTCATGGATGATTTCAAGTGAAGCAAGCAAGTGTATTTATAGTAGAAGCTGATGCAAGGAGGTGGAAAATTCGTGTGCATGGCAAGAGGATATTCATTGCATGGGCTTGCATGATCATGTAGAAGGCCCAAATCTAATGCCAAATGCAATCTGAAGTATAATTGAGCTGAAGTGGACGTGTAGTTGGCAATGCACAAGCTTGTGTATTGAGTTCCAACATGTTATGCACAATTATGCCTAAAACTTCTCCTCTTCGAAAATGCCATTTGCCAAATCCAAACATGAGCATGTGAGTAATGGTTGGAAAGGTCTTGATGTAAGGAACAAATGTTATGTTGGGAAAAATTCCATTTGAAGTGTGGAAATTAATGAATTTTGAGTTTAAAGTGTAAGGTGCAAAACATGCAAAGGTGAGGTTTCTAAATTTGGCCAATGTTCAAGCCCCTCTGTTTTGATGATTCAAGCCTCAAATGAAGAAACCTCCAACAACAAAGTTGTAGATATTTTAAAGACAATCAAAATGGACTTACATTTTGCATCATTTGGATTTTTGATGAAAGAGATATGGGCACTTGAAGTTGGACTTTTTTGCCTTTCAATGCATTTGGTCCAAAGTGACCTATAATGTTTTGCATTATCACATGTATTTCCTTTGAGATTTTGAAATTTTGTTCAACATAACATTTGAAGTAGACATCTTAATATTTCTAATGCATTTGATCCCACCTCAAAATAATAAAAAATGAATGAGTTATGTTCTTCGGAAGTTGACCGAAAACTAGGGTTTCAGTCAAAATGACCTATAATGTCTTGGAATGGATGATGACCTTCAAAGCTTCAAATAAATTTTTGATGAACATGAAAGTTGTTCATATTGTCCTTAAGAACATTTTTGCTTTTCGGATCATCTCCATTTGACCAACACATAAAAATTTAGGTCTCAGTATATTTCAAAATAGTCAGATGAATTGTCTGATCAACTTCTCAAGTCCATGACTCATATCTTAATGAATTGATGATTGAGGACACTCAAAGAAGTTCCAATATGCATGAAATGATGAGTTAAAGAACTTACCTTGATTGTATTTGATCATGGGCTGAGGTTGCTTTAAGACCAAGGCACAATTGATGAATAGATGAATTAGGGTTTCCTTGGGAAACAAACCTCAAACCCTTTGGTTTGCCTTGATCAAAATGATGAATTGAGATTCTAGGGAGGCATATTTGATGGATGAGAGCTTTGGGAACCATTACCATGATTGCTATCATCTTGTCTTGGCCATATCTCTACACAAAGGATCTCCTTGAAGCTCTTGACCTTGTGATTGCTCAAGCTACAAACAAGAAATGTTAGTGACATATTTGTTGTGCTTTTGGTTAGTAAGCAAAATGAGAAAAGAAATAATGTACAATTCAAGCCTGCTTGGTGATCTCAAACCACTCACAAGAGGTCCCACCCAAAGGTAAAGGGAACCAAGATGCTTATGATCCTTGAGGAAATGCAAATACAATGTTATGATGCCATGAGGGATCTTAGGGACAAAATTGGGGTCTTACAAACTCCCAGTAAAGATTGGAACAAGTGATTTCCAGATCACCTTTCAGGTCATGGATATCCATCCATCATATAGCTGTCTGTTGGGCAGACCATGGATTCACGAGACAGGCGCCGTGACATCCATCCTACACCAGAAATTGAAATTTGTCAAGAACAAAAAGCTGGTGGTGGTAGGGGGAGAGAAGGCTCTCCTGGTTAGCCATCTGTCTTCCTTTTCTTATATAGATGCTGAGGATAAAGTTGGAACATCATTCCAAGCTTTATCTATTGCTGAGCCTTCTAAGAAAGGAACTTCTTCATTTGCGTCCTACAATGAGGCTAACTTGGCCATTGAGCATGTCACAACTACTGGTTTGGGACAAATGATCAAGATGGAAGACAACAAATCCCGGGTTGGCATAGGGTATTCTTCTGGAACTTTCAACAAGCATGGGCTGTTTCAGAGTGGTGGGTTCATCCACGCCGTCCAAGACGAGGAAGCAGCTGCCATTGTGGAAGAGGATGCAGAGGAGGATTCTGGAAACTTTGTCATCCCTGGAGGGGTCTGCAATAACTAGGTCGCTGTTGATGTTCCAACAGTCGTCCATAAGTCGATGTAATGTTCATTTTGTTTAAAAACCCTCCTCCCATGCCAAAAGGAGGAGTGCAAACATTGTTGGCTCATAAATACAATGACATTTCATTCAATAAACTCATGTTAAATGTTTGTTTTTCCAAATTATTTTCACTTTTTGTTTTTTGCCTGAAATTGGTGATCACCATAAAACCTTAAAAAATAGAATAAAATCAGTCTTTTCATTTGCATAATGATTTGCATTGTTTGAATTCTAAAATCTCTTTATATCCAAAATCATTATGCAGGTGGATAAAACCCATTGAACATAATGATCCAACACCATCTCCCAACTTTGAGTTCCCTGTATTTGAGGCCGAAGAAGATGATGTTGAAGAGATTCCTGACGAGATTACCCGTCTACTTGAGCACGAAGAGAAGATCATTCAGCCACATCTTGAGAATCTGGAAACAGTCAACTTGGGGTCTGAGGATTGTGTGCGAGAAGTGAAGATTGGGGCACTCCTGGAAGAGTCTGTTAAGAAGGGGTTGATAGGGTTGCTATGAGAATACGTCGACGTCTTTGCCTTGTCATATGAAGACATGCCTGGTCTGGATACTGATATCGTGCAACATTACCTGCCTTTGAAGCTTGAGTGCGTGCCTGTGAAGCAGAAGCTCAGAAGAACTCATCCTGATATGGCAGTGAAGATTAAAGAGGAAGTTCATAAGCAAATTGATGCGGGGTTTCTGGTGACTTCTACATATCCTCAGTGGGTGGCCAATATTGTGCCTGTGCCTAAGAAAGATGGAAAAGTCCAAATGTGTGTGGACTATCGAGACTTGAATAAGGCTAGTCCAAAAGATGATTTTCCTCTACCACATATTGATATGCTGGTAGATAATACAGCTAAATTCAATGTCTTCTCATTTATGGACGGATTTTCCGGATATAATCAGATCAAAATGGCACCCGAGGATAAGGAGAAGACAACATTCATCACACTTAGGGAACATTATATTATCGAGTGATGCCCTTCGGTTTGAAGAACGCCGGAGCCACGTATCAACGAGCTATGACTATCTTGTTTCATGATATGATGCACAAAGAGATCGAGGTGTACGTTGACGATATGATTGCAAAGTCGAGAACGGAAGTTGAACATGTAGAGCACTTATTGAAGCTTTTTCAGCGTTTGAGGAAGTACAAGCTTCGTCTGAATCCTAACAAGTGTACATTTGGAGTCCGTTCCGGCAAGTTATTGGGCTTTATTGTCAGCGAGAGAGGTATTGAGGTTGATCCTGCAAAGGTCAAAGCAATATAAGAGATGCCTACGCCCAAAACTGAGAAGCAAGTCCGAGGTTTTCTTGGCCGCTTGAATTATATTTCCAGATTTATATCCCACATGACTGCCACATGTGCGCCGATATTCAAGCTCCTCCGGAAAGATCAGCGTCATGATTGGACCGAGGATTTCCATAAGGCCTTTGACAGTATTAAAGAGTATCTGTCCGAGCCTCCGATTCTGTCTCCGCCTGTGGAAGGGAGACCCTTAATTATGTATCTGACAGTTCTTGAAGACTCAATGGGTTGTGTCCTTGGTCAGCAAGACGAATCAGGGAAGAAAGAATATGCTATCTACTACCTGAGTAAAAAGTTCACTGATTGCGAGTCCCGATACTCGATGCTTGAGAAAACATGTTGTGCTTTGGCTTGGGCCGCTAAGCACTTACGCCAGTATATGTTGAATCATACGACTTGGTTGATATCCAAAATGGATCTAATCAAGTATATCTTTGAGAAGACTGCTTTAACTGGGAGGATTGCCCGTTGGCAGATGCTGTTGTCTGAGTATGATATTGAGTATCGAGCTCAGAAAGCTATTAAAGATAGTATCTTGGCTGATCACTTGGCACATCAACCAATTGAGGATTATCAGTCAGTTCAGTATGACTTCCCAGATGAGGAGATTCTGTATTTGAAAATGAAAGATTGCGATGAGCCTACGCTCGACGAAGGTCCAGAGCTTGGTTCCCGATGGAGCATGGTTTTTGATGGCGCTGTAAATCAATATGGAAATGGTATTGGGGCAGTGATTATTACTCCTCATGGCACACATTTTCCTTTTACAGCAAGGCTAACTTTCAAATGCACGAATAATATGGCTGAGTATGAGGCATGTATTATGGGATTGGAAGAGTGTATTGATCTTAGGATCAAGCATCTTGATGTTTATGGTGATTCGGCCCTTGTTGTTAATCAAATTAAGGGTGAATGGGAGATGAATTAGCCTGGCCTCATCCCATATAGAGACTACGCGAGGAGGATTTCGACATTCTTTACTGAGGTTGACTTCCATCATATTCCTCGAGATGAGAATCGGATGGCAGATGCACTTGCTACACTTGCTTCAATGATCATGGTGAGACTCTGGAATGAGGTTCCCAATATCACTGTGATGCGCTTGGATAGACCAGCTCATGTATTTACAGTTGAAGAAGTGAAAGATGATAAGCCATGGTATCATGATATTAAATGTTTTCTTCATAGACAGGATTACCCGTCTGGCGCATCTGTCAAAGATAAATAGACTTTGAGGAGACTATCTGGCAGTTTCTACCTCAATGGCGATGTGCTTTATAAGAGAAATTTTGACATGGTTCTGCTCAGATGCGTGGATAGACACGAAGCAGACCTGTTAATTACTGAAGTCCATGAGGGTTCATTTGGTACTCATTCCAATGGACATGCCATGGCTAGGAAGATGTTGAGAGCAGACTACTATTGGCTGACAATGGAGTCTGATTGCTGCAAATATGTGAAGAAATGCCACAAGTGTCAGATTTATGCGGATAAGATTCATATTCCCCCGACACTTCTAAATGTGAATTCATCACCATGGCCTTTCTCTATGTGGGGAATTGACATGATTGGCATGATAGAGCCGAAAGTGTCCAACGGTCACAGATTTATTCTCGTAGCAATTGATTACTTCACCAAGTGGGTTGAAGCGGCATCATACGCAAACATGACCAGGTAGGTGGTTGTGAAGTTTATCAAGAATCAACTCATATGCCGTTATGGTCTGCCAGACAAGATCATTACTGATAATGGATCTAACTTGAACAACAAGATGATGAAAGAACTGTGTAGCAAGTTCAACATTGCACATCATAATTCTTCCCCTTATAGACCCAAGATGAATGGGGTTGTTGAAGCTGCTAATAAGAGTATCAAGAAGATTGTCCAGAAGATGGTTGTTACATACAAAGATTGGCATGAGATGCTGCCATTTGCTTTCCATGGATATTGTACATCTGTCCGCACTTCAACAGGGGCAACCGCTTTCTCCCTTGTATATGGCATGGAGGTTATGCTCCCAGTAGAGGTGGAGATCCCATCAATGAGAGTCTTGATGGAAGCCAAGCTGACTGATGCTGAATGGGTTCAGAGTCGTTATGACCAACTGAATTTGATAGAAGAGAAGAGATTAACTTCCATGTGCCATGGTCAGTTATATCAGCAAAGGATGAAGAAAGCCTTTGATAAGAAGGTCAAGCCTCGTGTGTTCCGAGAAGGTGACCTCGTACTCAAGAAAGTCTTGTCTTTCGCGCCCGATTCCAACGGCAAGTGGACTCTAAACTATGAAGCTCCATATGTTGTTAAGAGCGCCTTTTCAGGCGGTGCTTTGATACTTACAACTATGGATGGGGAGGATTTCGCTCGTCTTGTGAATTCAGATGCAGTCAAGAAATACTTCGCCTAAAATAAAAACAGAATAGCTCGCTAAGTTGAAAACCCGAAAGGGCGGATTAGGCAAAAAATGAGTGTCTTGGTAGATTGAAAACCCGAAAGGGCGATCCAGGCAAAAGTTAGAGACATAAAAAAAAATGAATATATATCCCGCTAGATTGAGTACCTCACCTTGGGGCAATCTAGGCAAAAATTAGGGATTTGGCAAGTAACTACATCCCGATAAGACTTTGTTCTACAACTGTCATCTGTCAAAGATTCTCGCTCAGTCATCATCAACTGAAGCTTCAAATACATCGGATTCAGAGTTGGTGGAGAAATGGTCATTATGTTCAATGTAGCGCTTTTCCAATATATATCGCCAATTTCAAATTTGTAAAGACCCATGGAGTCTTGCCATTTGCAGACTACAATTCCATCAAATAAATTTGAGCCTTTATCCAATTCTTTGCACTCTTATTTGTTTCTGTTCAACAAATATTTTGCATGTTTTAATTAATAAATATCATTGTTTAAATAAATGAATTTTTCATAAAATTGTTTTTAAACAAAGTGAACATTCACAATGACAAAAAGGATACTTGGGACATCTTCAGTGCTCTCCCAAGGATAGTATGATCTCCAAAAGGGTAAGATGTTTGTTCATATTCCCAGCATACTTGTATCCTCTTCATTACCTCTCATGTTATCTCCTCCGCGAGTGCAGAAGAAGATTATGCATCACCAAATCCCCAGAGAGCTTGGGAGTCTGGTCTTAATCTTCTAGCCCCCCAGTGAGGCTGGATTTAGCATTTGTGTTATCAATTATATGGTTGTCATCCCTTGTGCGGATTGACCTAAAATCCCTTACAGATTGATAAATTGAATATGCTTAATCTTTTCGAAGAAGTTGGTTTCCCTCACTTCAAGTTAGAAATCTCTCCACTAGAGTGAGCAGAAAATCCCCAGCATAAGCGGAATTGTCGTCAAGTTTGGTTTGTAAGCTTTTCCCCTACGGACTTGTCTACTTTGATCTCCAACAGATTTTGCTCCTCGACCATCCTCAGCAGGGTTGATCCCACCTTTACTCCCCAGTATGGTCACCAGCAGGTTATCCCCAGTAGATTGCCTACGGGTAATCCCCAGTTCGGTCGTCAGCAGTGTTTCCCCAGTGGAATTGTCTGATCAGAGCTTGTTTGCTATTTTCCTCCTGAGTAGAGCGGGTGTTGAAAATGTTTATTTTCTATCCCCAGCGGAGTAATGTTCCTTTCTCCTCGGCAGATATGATTTATCCAGCAGTGCAAGGAAATGTGTTGGTTTTGAAACTTTTTGATTGGTGGTTGTTCCCCACAGAGTTTCATCCTTCCCCTGGATTATTTCCCCAGTTGATTGGCTTTCTACAATGGATCGTATCCATGTGTAGATTTCTCACCCGAGACCTTGCCTGATTCCAGAGTGGCGTTGGAGCTTCTGAGGAAGATGTGTTGATTCCTTCCCAGTTGAGTCATTGTCCATCCTTCCCCGCAGAGATCATTGTTTCATGGCATTTGTTGCCCCCATCAGATTGGATGTTCTCCAGTGGGCCTGGCTTTCTCTTTTGAGATGTAGTACTGGATGCTTGTTCATTGATTCTTGGACCTGTTTGTGTTAGATATGTCTGTTTGTCAGCATTCATCATACATAAACCACACATATATGCATATTCTCAACATCCAGATACTCACGCTGCATTCTCTGCCATATATCTTTGTTTGTGGTCTCCTGCTATTTGGTGATACATGTTTCCCCAAGCAGATGTTGGTGTTTGATCTCTCCATATATAAAGTCAGCCCTATAGGCAGAAAATGTTTACCCTTTCTTCCATTATTCCCCATTCAGTTGTGTCCTCGTGGATGATTGTTATTTTAGTTTCCTCCTAAAACATGTATTGGGAAGGAGTTTCTCCCCTGAGTTATATCCTCATTGGGTCGAGTCTTGTTTCATTGTGTCTCTCTAGTTTGTTCCTAGACTGACTGCTTTTGTTATTTCCCCTGTTCTACCCCGTAGTTTAGATGAACGATTGCTCAGTAACAAGTAATCATCCATCTTTTCCCCGGCGGAGTCTGTGGTTTTCTACCCTCATACCGGTAGTTGTAAACCCCATTTTATCCCCTTGCAGAGTTAACCTTATTTTGTTCATCCTAACCGATGACGGTTACTCTCTTCTGTGGTTTTCTACCCCGTAGCCGGTAGATGTAATCCCCTCCTTGTTGGTTATCTTTATCCAATATTCGGTATCGATATTCCTTCACTTTTGAGTATATCTCCCAGTAACCGGTGATATGTCTCTTGGATGATTGCTTTGATAAAGCAATTTATCTCCAGTGAGTCATCTTTCATTTACCCTTGTTTGGCAATGCTTGTTTCTCCTTCCGATTGGTCATCACTTTATACCTAGTATTCGGTATCCCGACGTCCTTTCCTTTCGATCGATTTATCCTTTATTAACCCAGTAACTGGTTGTGGATAATCTTCCATGCGAGTATATTATCTATGTTCTGACGGTAATAGATAATATATCTCATACGCTCTTCGGTCGAAGTCTTTTATTCTTCCCCAATCGAGTAAGATTCGTATTTCCTTATGGAACCGAATGTCCATCCTGTAATCGAGTTTGCTTTTTTCATCCCTCCTTTCGGATGATGAGTGTCTTGGAAATATTCCCTAATACACGCTTGGTTGGTCACCTATTATATGCCCAGTAACCGGTATCCCTGGTGTTCCTTCCTTTTCTTCTCCCTATTTTGACTTTTTTGTCCCTTGTGGAGTCAAATTTCCTGAGTCGAAATAGACCTTTTTAGGTCCTCCTCAGATTTTTGGATGTTTGATATCTCTCACCCTTATACCGGTTTTAGATATTCACTCTCCCCGCGCGTGTTGTTCTCTCACCCTCATACCGGTGTTTCGATCACATGTCTCTTTGAGCTTATTACCCAATAACCGGTAATACCTCATTCTGTTGTTTCCTCGGATGAGCCCTCTTTGGACGTTCCCCAGCGAAGTCCCTTAGTGGATTTTCCCCATCTGAGTCCGGATTTTTATCCGAGGTATCCTTTATGGATAATTTTTGCTGTATTGGCATATTCCCCAATACATGCATCTTTGCGTCAGCTCGAGTCTTTCCATTGATTTATTTTCATGGAATTCCCCTTGTGTCTCTCAACAAGTTTTAAGTCGTGACCTGCTCACGCATTTTATTCCCTTTATTCCCCATTAGAGTCCCTAGAGTCTCTGTCCCATTTATGAGTGTATTACTCATATGGATTTTCAGTTTCTTTTGATTTCTTTTCTTCTTTGTGGACACATATCGCCATAGAGTATTACCTTTCGCATACATACATTTGCATCATGAGGTCTCTTAGGGACAAAAATTCGTCGCTTTGTCATTATTTAAGCCCATTCTACCTCGTCGAGACGAAGATTTTAACCTTCACTTCTCCGGCTAGAATGACCTTAAATAGGGGCATCTGTAAGACCCTAATTTTGACTCTAAGATCCCTCATGGCATCACATCATTGCTCATTTGCATTTGCCTCAAGGATCATATCATCTTAGCTCCTTACCCTAGGGTGCGAACTTTTGTGAGTTGGTTTGAGATCACCAAGCTTGCTTGAATTGTATATTATTGCTTTTCTTATTTTGTTTACTAACCAAAAGCACAAAAATATGTCACTAACTTTGTTTGTTTTGTAGCTTGAGCAATCACAAGATCCAAAGCTTCTAGGAGATCCTATGCTCATTGATATGGAAAGGTGAAGATGAAAGCAAGCATGACAATGGTTCCCAAAGCTCTCATCCATCAAATATGCCTCCCAAGTATCTCAAATCATCATTTTGATCAAAGCAAACCAAAGGGTTTGAGGCTTGTTTCCCAAGGAAAACCCTAATTCATATGTTCATCAACCGTGCCTTGCTCATGAAGCAACCTCAACCCATGATCAAATACAATCAAGTTAAGTTCTTACATTCATCATTTCATGCATATTTTAGCTTATTTGAGTGTCCTCAATCATTAATTCATCAAATTTGAGGCATGGACTTGAGAAGTTGATCAGTCAATTCATCTTACTATTTTGAAGTACACTAAGACCTAACTTTTGATGTGTTTGTCAAATGGAGATGATCCCAAAAGCAGAAATGTTCTTAAGAACCATATGAAAAAACTTTCGTGTTCATCAAAAATTCATTTGAAGTTTGGAAGGTCATCATCCATTTCAAAACATTATAGGTCATTTTGACTGAAACCCTAATTTTAGGTCAACTTCCCAAGAACATAACTCATTCATTCTTCATGATTTTGAGGTGGGATCAAATGCATTGGAAAGTTTAAGATGCATACTTCAATTTTTATGTTGAACAAATGTTCAAAATCTTAAAATAAATACATGTTATAATGCAAAACATTATAGGTCACTTTGGACCAAAGGTATTGAAATGTGAAAAAGTCTAACTTCAAGTGCCCATAACTTCTTCATCCAAAATCCAAATGATGCAAAATTTAAGTCCAAAATGATTGTCTTGAAAATATCTACAACTTTGATGTTTAAGGTTTTGTCATTTTGAGCTTGCATAATTGAATCATAAGGGCTTGAAGTTTGACCATTTTTGAAATTTTCACATGTACATGTTTTGCACCTAACACTTCATGATCAATTTTCACTAATTTCCCAATTGAAAATGAAGTTTTGGTCAACATGACAATTGATCCTCATGCCAGGAGATTTCCAACCATTACCCATAAGGCTATGGTTCACTTTTGGAAATACCATTTTCGAAGGGATAAACAATTTGGTGCATTTTTGGAAACCAAGTGAAATTGCATTGCATGAGCTCAGTACACATAATCTGCACGTCCATTTTGATTCTATTTGGTATCAGCTTGCAAATCCAAGTGGAATTGGGCCCTCCATGCGCCTGTACAGGCCCATGCATGGAGGCCCTTTCCATCCATGCACATGCTTTGATCATGCATACCAGCCACCATTTGCTATAAATAAGTGCTCAACGCTTCTCATTTACACAACCTAAGGGCACCTGTTATGCTGCATGAATCATTCCATAACCACACTCAAAGGAACTCACTCTTTCTTTCAAATTTTTCAGATCTAAATTTCAATTTCCTTGATTGATTTCTAGATCTACAGTTCCTAAGCCTTGCTCACCTTGATCCTAAGACTACACTACAAGCAAAAGCATCAAGGAATCGTGCTCTCAAGCTCTTCATTTCAGAGGTTTACATCAGAACTTGTTTTCTTCGAATCTCTTTGTATATAGCTTCTTTCTTGCATTTGCTGGGTTGTCTGAAGTCCTCTCAATAGAGGCAATCGTTTTGTGCTTTGAATTTTTAAATTACATCAAGTTTCAGTTGAACACCACAAAATTCAAGATCTGATTCCTCTCTCCACGGAAGCCTAGAGTAGAATTGGTTGGCACAGGGTGATGTACATCGCCCCAGCTTTCATTTGATACCAGGATCGTGGCATTTGGTGGAGTTTTGATCTCTGCAACTTTTGGCCGGCGCCGGAAGTCTTGCCGGAGAAGACAGTGGTGTACACCACCGTCTGGTTGCCAGATCCATTCCTGACCGTGTGATCTCTTCTCCAGATCTAATCTGGATCGTTCCATGTTATGACTTTATTAATGACAAGGTGTTATGCATTGACCTGGGTGTATGATGGATACGCGTATGTGATCCGTGTGATTTGCCAGCTCATTTAATGAGCTCAATCCAACGCTTCCTGTTTTTTTGCATTTTAATTTCTGAATTCAATTTTCATTTTTATTTCTTTAATTTCTTTTCATTTCAAAAAATCATATCTCCTTCATTATTGGTCCAAAAAATGTGAGACCAATTGCATTTTTCTTCTTTTAATTTCTAGTTTCTAAAAATGATTTATAATACTTTTTATTTTATCATTTGATATTTTTTAGGAATTTTCTCTTTTCTGGTTATTTTTATATTATTTAAAATATATTTTGATATTCAAAAAATACAAAAATATTTTTCCAACCTCTTTGAATGATGATGGATCTATGAAAAATATTCTCATCAGTTTATTAATTGATTTGAGATTTATTTGAGATTTTAATTCAATTAGGTTATTTTTATGCATTTTTAATTGATTAAAAATAGTTTCTGACTTCTAAAAATGCTGAAATTTTTTGTCAAACTTTGTTTGACCTTGTTGAACTTAGGATGATTCACTTGGACTTTTCAAAGTTGATTTGAAGTGAATTTGAAGTTTGACCTTTCTTTATTATTTTAATTCAAGTATTATTTTAATTTTGAAAAATACCAAAAATATTTTATTTGTTTCTTGACTCCTAATCTTCACCTTGCTTCTGTTTACTAGTGTTTGACCTTGATTTCATATATCTTTGGTCAATATATGTTGGTTACCTCATTTGATTTCCATTAATGCACTTTATTATTCTTCATCATCTTCTTCTTCTTCTTCTTTTTCTTTTTTGATCAATGAGTTAAAGATTGGTGGTTAGCCTTGATACATGGGAGGTTTAACCTTCCTTGATTCAAATCTAATTCAACTTGATCATGGATCAAGTGAATGACTTTGCATTAAGGACAGGTTGCTTCCTAATCAAGCAAAGAACCTAAATCAATACAAGATCATTTCTCTTCTTCTTTTGGCATGGCAAGTTGTAGGAGCTTGATTCACTAATCAAGATCTCTAACTTGTGTTTGTTGCCTATATTTTTATTGACCGGCCTCAGATAGGTCTGACTACTACATTAATCCACTTACGATTGCTTAACATAGCGCTAAATTGCCTTATGGCACACTAACTCTAACACTAACCATTAACCATTAACATTTAATTCTTGCACTTTACATTTATGCAATTTACTATTCTTGTACATATTATTCATTTGTTTTTGCCCTTAGCTCATTTGAGCACATGTTTATGTTAATGCAATTTGCCTTTTGCTCACTTGAGCACATAATTGTGTATATACTATTGTGCTTGTGTTTTGTTTTGATTGTTGTGAATCAAATGCAAAAATGGACAAAAAAGGACTTAGATTCTAGGACATTCCCTATGCAAAATGGAGTAAAAAGGCCTTAATGTTGAAGATGGATTAGAAGGACCAAATCTCTAAACTCACTCTTGTCCATTCTTGATTTGCTTCATGGAACTTTTTGATGTGTGTGCTTTTATGCTAGGGATTCCCATTTGAGCCAAATTGAAGAACCATTGTCATGTGCTTCTAAAGAGAGAGATACAAGAGCCATTGGAGGATTTCTAAGAGCTTGCTTGCTTGATTGATTGCTTGAGTATACACTTATTTGCTTGCTTATTCCAAAGGATGGGAGCTACTTGGATCATCAATATGATCTCAAGAAAGGAAATCCATTTGTGGTCTTGTTTCTTATCCTTCATCTCATGTATGTTTAGGACTTAGCCATTCTTCTTCTTCCCTTCACTCTAACCCAAGCCAAAACTTTTGTGCAAACATTAACACTTATTTTCAAACATTAGAAACCTAAGCATTATGCTTTTGATTTTCAAACTTTCTTTTCATAACACTTATTTTGAATTGAATATTTAAGTTAACTTTGACCATATTTTTGTAAATACTTTTCATTGGTAAATATAAACTCATTCAAATGCTTTTGTGGTTTCAATGGCCACTTTCTTATCAAAACTTTTCATAACGTTTAGCTATTAGGTTTGAGTTATCCTTGAGGTAGATATAATACTCACCTATATCCTTAGTGATGGACAATGAGTCTTCCATGCTTATTATAGGGTTAACCCCTCACTAGCATGTTGAAGCTATCCTCACATGGTGGATTTGTGGGTTTAGGTTGAGTTTTCTCCCTTGGATAACAAAAGACCTTAAGGCTTTTGGACCTTAAGGCTTTTGGACCAATTAATTCACCAACTTGTTTTGAGATTTTTACCCCGAACTACGAGGTTTTGATCCTAATCTTTTTTAAGATGGTACGTAAGCAGTGAGTTTATCCATTCAAACACAAAATTGTAAATAACTTGTATATTCTTCTCTCATCCCCCCAATCATGTTTGCACAAAACAAATTTTCACAAAAATACCCACCTTACAACAATTGTGAAAAGGGCTCCCTAGGAGTACCTAGGATGTTTTGGGTGCTTAAAACCTTTCCATTGCATAACCAACCCCCTTACCCAGATCTCTGACATTTTTATTAGTTTTTGATTCGATAAAACTTCTCAATTTTTGTTCGCTTTCTAACCTTTCCTTTGGATAAATAGAAGTGCGGTGACGACTCGACTTGTATGGTTTACATTTGATTTAGTCAATAAATCTAAAGGTAACGAATACCCCGCTACAAGCAGAGGCAAGTCACTTTAGTTGATTCCACCAGGGGGCAGAACGCCTGAAGACTCCATTGAGCAAAAAAACAAGTATCTACAAGACCCAGTCAATCTGGGGCAACCACATTGAAAAACAAGATCCAATCAATCTGGGGAAATCACGTTGAGATTCGATAAATGTCTCCAAGATTAGTTAGTCAGAGGCATTCCCTCTACGATCATCCAACCAGGGGCAAAGTTACTTCATGGCTCGTACTAGGGAAGGCCACCTCAAGAGCACAAGAAGTCAATCAGTCCAAGAGATAGTTAATCAAAGGTATATAGTTCCAAGACACTAGGACAAGTTAAATTGAGATCGTCTACGACAAAGTTGCTTCATAACTTGTGACTAGGGCGATCCATGCAAATACCCAACAGATTGAGGCCAGATTATCCATAAAGGGGAAGTTCCTCTATATACTTTCAAAGTTTCCCAAATCAAGCCTGGGGCATTAGAAGATCCAAATCAACTTCACTACTTCAACGCTATCGAGAGACCAGGATGTCGGGAAGCCATGCGAAATACATCCCATAACCTTTCAATAGGAACCAAGTAGAATATCTCCTAGTGTCAACCTCGGAGGCATTTGATGGGCGTTCAAAACCATTGCATAAGTCATCATGCATAAATCATGCCATACATATCATTCATTTAACATAACTGTAGCGGTGTATTCGTCACTTTATGATTTATTGATTAAATCAAAAGCAAAGCATACAAAGAATCGAGTCGCCATCGCACTTTTATTTATCCAAAGGAATGGCTAAAAAGCGAACAAAAGCCTAAGAAGTTTTACACATAGAAAAGTAATGAAAAGATCAGAGATCTGGGTAAGGGGTTAATCACGCAATGGGAAGGTGTTAGGCACCCAAAACGTCCTAGGTACTCCTAGGGAGCCCTTTTCACAACTTGTTGTATGAAATGTTATTTGTTTATGAAATATTTATTGTGCAAACATGGATTGAAGGGATGAGAGAAAAAATATACAAGTTTATTATTTTTGTGTTTGAATGGATGAACCCGTTGCCTACGTACCTTTCCATGGAAGGTAAGGATCAAAACGTCGTAGTTCGGCTAAAAGATTTCCAAAAGTATGTGAATTGATTTTAAAACAAAAGCCCTAAGGTCTTTCGTTATCCACGGGAAAAAACTCAACCTATACAACAACAAGTCCACCATGTGAGAAAAGCTTCAACTTGCTAGTGAGGGGTTAACCCTATAATAAGCAAGGAAGTCTTACAATTCAATCACTAAGGACAAAAGGTGAGATTAACATCAACCAACTAGGATAAATCAAACCTATGGCTAATGTATGAAAACTTATCAAGAATGGACAAAGCCACAAAACAATTGAGTGAGTGAAATTAACCAATTAGGATTATTAACAAAAGTGGTCAAGATATGATTAGAATTCAATTCAAAAGAAGTATTATGAAAATGAAGTTTGAAAAATCAGAGGCTTAAGGCCTAGGTTTTTAATTTGAAAAGAAATGAAAATGTTTGCACAATAGTTTTCAGGCTTTAGGTTAACATGCAAATGGAGGTTTAAAGAAACAAAAGGTGGGAGGGTTAAGGGAGTAACACTTCTTAGATGTTCACCTCTTGAGATCATATGTAGATGATTCAAGTGATTCCTTTGGAAAAGCAACAATGCAAATAATAGATGAACAAAGTAAATGGATACCGGATGCCAATCAATGGACTTATTCCAATCTCACAAAACAAAATGGATACCAGATGCCAATCAATGGACTTATACCAATCTCCTAAAACAAAATGGATACCGGATGCCAATCAATGGACTTACACCAATCTCCTAAAACAAAGAAACAATGATACCAGATGCCAATCAATGGACTTATACTAGTCTCCTCCCATGTCATAGGAAACAACTGCCAATCAATGGACTTATGTTTGCCTCCTCCATGGACAAAACAAAATGTTACAAAGACAATGTTTATGAAATGATATACAAGTAATGATGACAAATGCACAAAGGCACACTCAAGCAAATATGCACAGATGAATCAAGTAAGCAGACAAACAAGTCAATTAGCACACACTATATACAATCAATTAGGCTCAAACAAGGTTAGGCTTTACAGCCAACTGGAATGGGGTGTTTTGAGCTCTTAACCCTAACATTGAGAGTTAGGGTGAAGCTGATGAAATGGAGATGAGGGGTGTGCCTCATAGCTCTTATCCCTGGTCAGGGAGAGCTTTGATCAATGGAAAATGTGGGAGTTCAGAAAGTTGGAACTCTTCTCCACAAATGATTGACTCTATAAGATCTTGGTTTATTATTCACAATGCATCAACACATGGTGTGAGCAAGGTGAATGACACACTGAGTAGCAGGAGATGGATTACACATCTCTTTTATCTGCCAATTGCCTCATAAGAGGACTTTTCCTGCTTGGCACAAAATTAAACAAGCACAAACATTGCCTCTTAAGGAGGGCTTCAGACAGGTGCCTACCAATAACAGTAGGTCTTCCAGACTACATGAAGATTAGAGATTATACCCAAGTGGTTAAGCAACCAAGCAAAACAAAGTTCAAATGAACTTAAAGCAACTTAGGTACCTGTGGAAACAACTAAACAAATCAGCATAATACTCAGACAATCAGACAACAGTCAATAAGCAACAGACAATCCCAATGTACAAAATGTGTAAGCCAAAAGGCAAACTCAAATGAGTTAGCATCAACCTACAAGACACACAAGTGTTAGTAATCAAAAGCAAACATCAACACTCAAATGATGAAGCATCATCAACCATGGCATTTGGATGCTTAAACCTGAAATCAAAACTCACATGTAAGCAACAAACCACTAGTTCAAAGCCTAGGGTCAAAGATGGAGAAAAAATTTAAAACAGGAGCTAAAATTTAACACAAAGCAACTTTAAACACATATTGACATATTCCAAAAGGCCTCATATCAAAATCAATCACCAAAAGCATTTCATGATCAAAAGAAGTTCAAGGCAATTTCAAAGCTCATATGTGATCAACATGAGGGAAAAATTCAAATCAAAACAGAAATGATTCAAATAAATCTGGAAAATTCATGCACATTCAAGACATCTAAAACATCCATCACACAAAAAATCAGAGGCATTGGAGATCATTTAGCATGGCAATCACTTGGTACAAGTTGAACATCAAAAGGTGTGACACAAATTGTCACACCAAGTTAACACAAGCATAAAACAGAATTGGTAATTGAGAAAAATGCCAAACCAAAACCAAAATGTCAAGCAATGTGTCTAGATTCATCATGCAAAATTTCAAAGCCATTGGATAAGAAACAAGCATTTTACAATAAGATAAGCAAGGCAAGGTCACACATGCATATGTATCCGATCTTCCTAGCACAGAGTATTTTTCCAGCCAAGCACAACTTTGGAAATCATGATCATAAAAAACTAGACAGAATAAGGAGCATTGTGCACAAAATTGGAGTGAAATTGATGCATTTTTCAATTTTATATGATTTTTTGAAGTTGAGGAAAAAATTGAAAATCAAAATGGACATAGCATTGGAAAATAGGAGGGAAAATGTAAAAATGAGATAACATTTGAAAAAGTTCACTCGGTGAGACTCGAACCCGGCGCACATTCAAATTTGGCGCCCCAACCAAAACGACAGCGTTTTGGCTAACCCTAAGCCTAGCAACGCGTTTCCAGATTTCGTTGCTAATGCATGAAATTCGTAGCAAAACGGTAGCGAACTGGTAGCGAACCTGGAAAGCTCAAGATCTTCATAGGTTGAAGATGAAGATCATGATGATCTTCATCTGGATTTCCAGATTTTCAAAAAAAAGTCCAGAAATCAACAAAATTAACACCAAACGATTCATCATGACATGTACATTCAAGATCCATAAACAATTCATGCAAAAACATCAAAACAAGTTCGGATCGAAGAGAATCATTTCAACATGTCAAATATTCAATCATCCATAACTAACTCAAAACAGCACCAAATTACACGATTCAAAGCTCAGATTCATCAGGACAACATGATCTACAACAATATCATAATGAATTCAAGAATAATTGAGATCGAATCCTGACCTCTTGAAGAACAGAAGTTGGAATCGTGCTCCACAAAGCTCAGCAATGCCTCAAATCTTCTCTACAATGCTTAATGAAGTGATTGATGATGAATTTGAAGCTCCAGCATACACGAATCCAGCTCAATTTGCAAAATCCATGGAACCTTCAAGCTTCGAGTATGGCTCAATATGGCACCAATCGCTCCAATTCCACGTCCAAATCTCCTCAAAAACACCTCATGAGCATGAATCAATCAAGAGAAAGTGTTCTTGTGTGAAGAATTTCAAAATATTTTGAGAGAAAAATTTTGATGATTCTTGAAATTCAGATCTGAAATGAATTGTTAATGATGAAAACAGTTATGATTATTCTTATATATGCCATGCTAATCATGTTTAAAACCTGTTTAAGCCAAAGCTAATTGAAATTAATCAAGTTTTAAGGTGTATGCACAAATGGGATTTTCACCCCCATACATGAGGTAGCCACGTGAACAGTGCACGAATCTGATCCAAATCCACTTAAAATGAGTTCATGCACCCTTTGGAATTGGTTTTGTATGCATATGATTCACCAAAATGGTTTTATGAAATTTCTCTTTAAAAACTTCATGAATGAGCACATGATTATGCAAGTGGAATTCAAGCCATGTAATGAGATTTTAAGAAACTACAAGTCATGAGGAGAATATTGCAAAAAGAACCACTTATTTTGGAGCTTTGGTTCAAAAGTTATGTCCATTTGAAGTCCCAAGCACATTTTGCCATGATTGGATCATATCTCCTCAACCACACCTTAGAAATTCATGATCTTGGACTTTTTGGAAATGGAAGAGAAAGATCTACAACTTTCATGTTCAACAAAATTTCATTTGAAGATTTCTTGATGATGTAATATTGAGTTGAAGTTGGTCAAAAACCTTTCCATTTTTGGAAAGTTCAAATTATAGGTCACCTGCTATTTTTGGAAATTCTTGACCTGACTTCAAATTCTTCAATGTGAGTGTTTGAAATGTCAAATGAGACTTGTTTGAACATGAATGAAGTATTTCTAATCACTTCCCACCTCCAAATCCACAGTTGACTTTCTAGGTCTTCAAATGATCTGAGAATGTTCTGATGAGATTCAAGCCTCTACCACTTGGGATTTTGCTCCAAAATGACATCATAGCTCATATGAACTCTTGTGAATGATTGTGGGGCCCAAATCTCAAGAATAACCACCATCTATTGCTCAATGAATGTCTTTGATGTGTTGACCTGTTATTGCTTCATCTGCAAGACAAAGGTTAGATGACATATTTTTGTACTTTTTGGTTAGTGATAAAAAAGAAAAACAATGATATACAAATGCAAACATGCTTGGTGATCAAGAATCACTCTAAAAAAGATCCCCACCCACAGGGAAGGAAGCAAGGTGTCCAATGATCCTTGAGGCCATGCAATGATATGATATGATACCATGAGGGATCTTAGGGACAAAATTGGGGTCTTATAGATGCCCCTATTTAAGGTCATTCTAGCCGGAGAAGTGAAGGTTAAAATCTTCATCTCGACGCGGTAGAATGGGCTTAAATAACAGAAATGAGACAAATTTTGGTCCCTAAGAGACCTCATGATGCAAATGTATGCATGTAAAAGAAACAACCTTTGTGGGGAATATGGGTCCACAAAGAAAAGACGATCCATCGGAGTAATACACTCATCAGGAACCAGAGACTCTAACAGGACTCTCATGGGGATAAGAAAAAGAATTCGTGAGCAGGACACGACTCTGAATTAGGGGAAACTGACGCGGCGTGAACAGGACACGACTGGACTAGAGACCTCACCTGGGAGTAAAGGACTCAGACTAGGGAAAAAAGAATTCCAAAGGAAATAAACCCATTGGAAAGACTCAAGCTGACTCAAACTATCCACGAAGGATACTTCGGATGAAAATCCGGACTCGGACTGAGGAAAGATTCACACAGAACCTCCCTGCCGGGGAAAACTGCATATATTGGGGAAAACGCCAATACAGGAAAAGGGTAAAATCACAACAAGAAACTCCACTAGGGAATGTCTAACAAATAGACTCTCCTGGGGAAAATCTGCAAGATGAGGTGTTACCGGCTACTGGGTAACAAACTCAAAGAGACATGTGATCTAAACACCGGTTACTGGGTGAAAGAATAACAAGCTCAGGAAGAATGAATATCTAAGACCGATATAAGGGTGAGAGATATCAATCAACCAAACATCTGAGAAAGACCTGAAAAAGGTACATCAACTCAGGAAAATCTGACTCCACAAGGGACCAAGGTCATAATAGGGAGCAGAAAGGAAGGAACACCAGGGATACCGGTTACTGGGTATATAATAGGTGACCGACCAAAGCGTGAATTGGTATATATGCCAAAACACTCATCATCCAAAAGGAGGGCTTGAAAAAAAGCAAATCGACTTACAGGATGGACATTCGACTCCACAACGGGAAAACGAATCTTACTCAGCTGGGAAAAAAAACCCAAAGAGCGCATGAAATATAATATCCATTATCGTCAGAACATGGATAGTATACTCGCATGGAAGGAACACCAGGGATACCGATTACTGGGTATATAATAGGTGACCAACCGAAAAGAGAGACAATCGTTACAACCACCAACAGGGTAAACGAAAGATAACTCACAAGGGATAAATTGCAAGCATCCGGCAATCATCCAGGAGACATATCACCAGCTACTGGGAGATACACTCAAAGAAGGAGAATAAAGAATATTCGGTTCCGCAAAGGAAACACGAATCTTACTCGACTGGGGAAACACAATAGGCTTCGACCGAAGAGTGCATGAGATATATTATCCATTACCGTCAGAACGTGGATAACATACTCGCATGGAAGATTATCCACAACCGGTTACTGGGTTAATAAAGGATAAATCAACCGAAAAGAAAGGCATCGGGATACCAAAACTAGGTATATAAAGATGACCGATCAAGGGAGCAACAATCATTACCGACAAAAAGGGTAAATGACAGAGAAACTCACCAGGGATACATTGATAAACATCAATGATCCGGGGAACAAATCACTGACATACGGTGAAAGGACCCGCTGAGGATAAAATTGCTAGCATCCGGCAATTATCCACAAGGAAAATTCTGCTGGGGATACAATTGCTAGCATACGGCAATTACCCAGAAGAAAGAGGGAATATCAACATCGACTACTGGATGAAGATAACCACAAAGAGTAACCATCATCGGTTAGGATGAACAACAAGGTTAACTCTGCAAAAGAGGGAAATTAGGATTTACAACTACCGAATACGGGGTAGAAAACCAAAACTCTGGCTGAGGATAAAATTGCTAGCATACGGCAATTATCCACAAGAAAGCACAGACTCCGCTAGGGAGACACCAACAACATAGGATTTACAACTACCAAAAACTGGGTAGAAGACCACAAAATCCACCATCAACCAGAATGAACCACAACGGTTACCTCTGCTAGGGGATAAAAGTAGGATTTATAACTACCGAATACATGGTAGAAAACCAACAACTCTCTACGTGGGGAATGAAAGAATCACAACTCTGCACGGGGAAACAAAATAGGGTTTATAACAAACCACCAACTGCTGAGGAGCAAGAAAAAAATAGGGCTTACGACTACCGAATACTGGGTAGAAAACCATCGACTCTTGCTGAGGAACAAAGATGTTCACAAACACCTATTCCACAAAAGGGAAAAAAGGTATACAGGATTTACAACTCCCGGGTACTAGGTAGAAAACCAACAACTCTCCTGAGGAATAAAAGGTATATAACCACAAATTTCGCCAAGAGGGCAAAGGGAACATAAGACTTACAACTACCGGTTATTGGGTAGAGGCCCAAACTCCGCTGGGGATAAAAAGAATTATTGCTGGTTACTGGGCAATTCATTCATTTATTCCACAGGGAAGCACAAGAGACAGTTGAAAAATGCCAATTCAGGATCAAACCAAAAGGCAAACTGAATCAAGACCCGTCCTAATGAGGATATAACTCAATAGGAAGATCCATCCCAATATATGTGTTGGGAGGAAACGGAAAAAACCGTCATCCACGAGGATATATCTCAGTGGGGAATTGCAGAAGGAAAGACAGACACTTTCTGCTTATGGGGCTGACTCTATATTGAGAGATTAGACACCCGACATCCGCTTGGGAAGATCTACTGGAGAGATCTAAACCACCATTAGCAGGATACAACAAACAAAAGATACATGGAAAAAAATGCAATCATGAATATCTGAATGTTGAAAGTATGCATGAATATGCATGATTTATGTTTGATGAATGCTGACAAAACAGACATATCTAACACAAACAGGCCCAGGAATCAAACGCCCGGTACTACACTTCCAGAGGAAAAATCCAAAGAAATCCAACTGGAAAGCCAATCTGCTGGAGATCTGAATGCTAAAAAGCAAAGATCTGCTGGAAAGCCAAAATATCAGAGATGTCCAAGAAATCACAAAATCTCTGAGTGATGGATCATCAATCAACCCAACTGGGGAACAGAAGCTCACAACAGGCAGAAACTGCCACAAAAGCAAATCTGTTGGGGAAATGGAGAAATCCCGAGATTTCTGCAGGGGATCCTCAGTATCAATTGGGAAACAAGAGTTCACTGCACAAGCAAGAACTGCTGAAGAGAACAGAACACACAAGTAGAATCTAGCCGCACAAGCAACTCTACAGGGGATACTGTCAGCCACTCCCTTGGGGATAAACCCACTGAGGGAAAATAGATCACACAAGTAGATTCTGCCACAAGCCACTCTACTGGGGATCAAAAGCATCAGGAAATCACCAAGTCTATGGATGATAGATCACCAACCAACCCGACTAGGGAACAGAAGTTCACAACAGGCAGAAACTGCCACAAAAGCGACTCTGTTGAGAATACCAACTCCGTTAGGGATACTGCAGGGAAATCACAAAACTTCTACAGGGAAACATCACAGGCACAATCCACCGTACCACAAATCTACTGGGGAATTATCTGAGGATGAGAAGGAGAACTGGTGATCAACCACCAAATACTGAACCTTCCAAGAAGAAACCAACCGCTGAGGAGGAAATAATCACTGCTCTGCTGAAGGGATAAGAGGTGAAAACCTCAACAATCGCTCTGATGGAGAGATATAGCATAAATGAAGTATATCATACCAACAACTCCGTTGGCGACTGTACTGAGGAAACAGACGAAGTACCGGGATGTCAATCCACCAACTACCGAATCTTCCAAAAGGAAAGCACCCATGCTGGGGAGAGAATATTGTTGGAGAGGGCTATGAAGTTCTCAACAAACACTCTGCTAAGGGAACAACCCTAACAACAAACTGGATAAAAGAGATACAACCATGCCAGGAATATGAACAAATGTCTTACCCTGTTGGAAATCATGCCACCCTTGGGAGAGCATTGAGAAATTCTTAAGTATCCTTTCATCATTGTGAATATTCACTTTGTTTAAAACAAAAAATTGAAAAATTTTATTTGTTTAAAACAATGACATTTTATCAATTAAAACATGCAAAACATTTGTTGAATTGAAACAAATAAGAGTGCAAATAATTGGATAAAAGCGCAAATTGATTTGATGGAATGGTAGCCTGCAAATGGCAAGACTCCATAGATCTGTACAAGTTTGAAATCAGTGATATATATTGGAAGAGGGCTACATTGAACATAATGATCCTTTCTCTACCAATTTGAATTTCGATGTATTCGAAGCTTCGGTCGACGACGAATCGAGAATTTCTGACGAAAAGACAGTTGTGAAACAGAAAGTCTTGTCAGGATGCAGTTACTTGCCATATCCCTAATTTTTGCCTAGATTGCCCCAGGGTGAGGTACTCAATCTAGCGGGATGCAAATATTCTTTTTTCAAGTCTCTAATTTTTTCCTGGATCGCCCTTTCGGGTTATCCACCGAGACGCTCATTTTTGCCTAAGCCGCCCTTTCGGGTTTTCAACTTAGCGAGCTATTCTGTTTTTCTTTTATATACTTCTTTTTTTAGGCAAAGTATTTCTTGACTGCATCTGAATTCACAGGACGAGTGAAATCCTCCCCATCCATTGTTGTAAGCATCAAAGCTCCGCCTGAAAAGGCTCTCTTAACAACATATGGACCTTCATAGTTTGGAGTCCACTTGCCCCTGGAATCGGGCGCGAAAGACAAAACTTTCTTGAGCACGAGGTCACCTTCTCGGAACACACGAGGCTTGACCTTCTTATCGAATGCTTTCTTCATTCTCTGCTGATATAACTGACCATGGCACATGGCAGTCAATCGCTTCTCTTCAATCAAATTCAACTGGTCATAACGACTCTGAATCCATTCAGCATCAGTCAACTTGGCTTCCATCAAGACTCTCATTGATGGGATCTCCACCTCTACTGGGAGAACAGCCTCCATACCGTAAACAAGAGAGAAAGGGGTTGCCCCTGTTGAAGTGCGGACAAATGTACGATATCCATGCAAAGCAAATGGTAGCATCTCATGCCAATCTTTGTACGTAACAACCATCTTCTGGATAATCTTCTTGATATTCTTATTAGCAGCTTCAACAGCCCCATTCATCTTTGGTCTGTAAGGAGAGGAATTATGGTGTGCAATCTTGAACTCAGCGCACAACTCTTCCATCATCTTGTTATTCAGATTAGATCCATTATCAGTAATGATCTTATCTGGCACACCATAACGGCAAATAAGTTGTTTCTTAATAAACTTCACGACCACCTGCCTGGTCACATTCGCATACGAAGCGGCTTCAACCCATTTGGTGAAGTAGTCAATTGCTACGAGAATAAACCTGTGTCCGTTGGACGCTTTCGGTTCAATCATGCCGATCATATCGATTCCCCACATAGAGAAAGGCCATGGTGATGAAATCACATTCAGAAGTGTCGGAGGAATATGAATCTTATCCGCATAGATCTGACACTTGTGGCATTTCTTCACATATTTGCAACAGTCAGACTCCATTGTCAGCCAATAGTAGCCTGCTCTCAGCATCTTTCTAGCCATGGCATGTCCATTGGAATGGGTACCAAATGAACCCTCATGGACCTCAGTCATCAACAGGTTTGCTTCGTGTCTATCCACGCATCTGAGCAAAACCATGTCAAAATTTCTCTTATACAGCACTTCACCACTGAGGTAGAAACTGCCTGACAACCTTCTTAAAGTTTTCCTGTCTTTCACAGATGCCCCAGGCGGGTAGACCTGGCTCTGAAGGAAATTCTTGATATCAAAATACCAAGGCTTGTCATCATTCACTTCTTCCACTGCAAATACGTGAGCTGGTCTATCCAAGCGCATCACGGTAATATTGGGAACTTCATTCCAATACTTCACCACAATCATCGAAGCAAGCGTAGCAAGCGCATCTGCCATCCGATTATCCTCTCGAGGAATATGATGAAAGTCAACTTCTGTAAAGAACGTTGAAATCCTCCTCGCATAATCTTTGTACGGAATGAGACCAGGTTGATTCGTCTCCCATTCACCCTTGATTTGATTGACAACGAGGGCCGAATCACCATACACATCAAGATGCTTAATTCTCAAATCAATGCATTCTTCCAGTCCCATAATGCAGGCTTCATACTCAGCCATATTATTCGTGCATTTGAAAGTTAGCCTTGCTGTAAACGGAATATGCGTGCCATGAGGAGTAATGATTACTGCCCCAATTCCATTTCCATACTGATTTACAGCGCCATCAAACACCATCGTCCATCTGGAACCAGGTTCTGGACCTTCATCAAGTGTAGGCTCATCACAATCTTTCATTTTCAAATACAGAATCTCCTCATCTGGGAAGTCGTACTGAACAGACTGATGATCTTCAATCGTCTGATGCGCTAAATGGTCAGCCAAGATACTACCTTTGATAGCTTTCTGAGCTCGATACTCGATATCATACTCAGACAACAACATCTGCCAACGGGCAATCCTCCCAGTTAAAGCAGGCTTCTCGAAAATATACTTGATTGGATCCATTCTGGATATCAACCAAGTTGTATGATTTATCATGTACTAGCGTAAACGCTTAGCAGCCCAAGCCAAAGCACAGCACGTCTTCTCAAGCATGGAGTATCGAGACTCACAATCAGTAAACTTCTTACTGAGGTAGTATATAGCAGATTCGTTCTTCCCTGATTCGTCTTGTTGACCGAGTACACAACCCATCGAGTCTTCAAGAATAGTCAGATACATGATCAGAGGTCTTCCTTCTACAGGCGGAGACAAGATCGGAGGTTCAGATAGATACTCTTTGATACTGTCGAAAGCTTTCTGGCAATCCTCGGTCCAATCATGAGATTGATCTTTCCGGAGGAGCTTGAATATCGGCGCACATGTGGCAGTCATGTGGGATATAAATCTGGAGATATAATTCAAGCGGCCAAGAAAACCTCGGACTTGCTTTTCAGTTTTGGGTGCAGGCATCTCTTGTATTGCTTTGACCTTCGCAGGATCAACTTCAATACCTCTCTCGCTGACAACAAAACCCAACAACTTGCCAGAACGGACTCCAAATGTACATTTGTTCGGATTCAGACGAAGCTTGTACTTCCTCAAATGCTGAAAAAGCTTCAACAAATGCTCAACATGTTCAACTTCCGTTCGGGACTTAGCAATCATGTCATCAACATAGACCTCTATCTCCTTGTGCATCATATCATGAAACAAGGTAGTCATAACACATTGATACGTGGCTCCGTCGTTCTTCAAACCGAAGGGCATCACTCGATAACAGAATGTTCCCCAAGGTGTGATGAATGTTGTCTTCTCCATATCCTCGGGTGCCATCTTGATTTGGTTATAACCGGAAAATCCGTCCGTAAAGGAAAAGACTTTGAATTTAGTTGTATTGTCTACCAACATATCAATGTGTGGTAGAGGGAAATCATCTTTCAGACTAGATTTATTCAAATCTCTGTAATCAACACACATACGGACTTTTCCGTCTTTCTTAGGCACAGGCACAATATTGGCCACCCAGTGAGGATATGTGGAAGTCACCAGAAACCCTGCATCAATTTGCTTATGAACTTCCTCTTTGATCTTCACTGCCATATCTGGATGAGTTCTTCTGAGCTTCTGCTTCACAGGCACGCACTCAGGCTTCAAAGGCAGGAAATGTTGCACAATATCTGTATCTAGACCCGGCATATCTTCATACGACCAAGCGAAGATATCGAAATATTCTCGTAGCAAACTGATCAACCCCTTCTTGACAGATGTAGCACCTCAAATTTGCACCTCCCATTTTGTATATACATTTTCATTTGTAGGTCATTAGCATTGCATTGTCCACTGCATATCATTGCATTGTCCATTGCCTAGTGCAAGCCATCAGTCAAGACTGGTCAGGAGATCCAGTTGTGCAAGCAAGCAAGTGCATTTCCTATTGAAGCAAAGCCCTAGGGTTGGGATATTGTGTTCATGGGACCTAGGGATCATTTTGAAGTGGTTTGGCCAAAGGTTGGATGTTCAGAGATCATCAATCAAGATGTAATTCATCTGAAACCCTAGAAAGTCAACCAAAGTCAACTGTCAATTCAATCATGGATTTGAAGGTGGGAGATGGTTAGAGAGGCCTCATTCATGTCCATACAAGTCTCATTTGACATGTCAAACATCAACAATGAAGAATTTGAGGTCAGATGAAAAGTTTCCAAAAATAGTAAGTGACCTGTAATTTGAAATTGCCAAAAATGGAAAGGTCTTCTCCTCAAGATTACATCATCAAGAAAGCTTCAAATGAAATTTTGTCCAACATGAAAGTTGAAGATCTTGTTCTCCCATTTCCAAAAAGTCCAAGAACATGAATTTCTCATGTATGGTTGAGAAGATATGGATCAATCATTGCCAAGTGAATTTGAACTTCAAGAATGCATAACTTTTGAACCATAAGGCCAAATGAAGTGGTTCTTTTTGCAACATTTCTCTCTTGACATGCACTATCTAAAACATGCATCATAAACCATGCATTTCCATTGCAAAAATATTTGACTTTTCATTTGAATTTTGGAGGGAAAGTGGTAATTTGAAAATTAAGCATTGCTTTCACATGGCACCATTTGCATTTGGTTCAAAATAGCATTTCCAAGTGAATTAAGAAGGAATTCGTGTACTGTTCCATCCATTTCATGCATAAAGGGTGCTTTGGCCAATTTGCATAAACACTTGTTTTCACTAATTCCACTTACCACATGGATAATTGTAATTAAGAACTTGATTAACAGATGATATATAAGTGAAAGCATAACAGAAAAACAGATTAACACCTCATAATTCTCAGATCTGAAAAATCTCTTCAAACTTTCTCTCTCAATTTTCATCAAAATTTTGCAAAAGCATTGCCTTGTTCTTGGTTGATTCATCACATAGGAACATTGAAGAGCATTTTGGAAGCAAGATCCAGAAGAATTCATCAAGATTCGAAGTTGTTGAAGTTCATACTCATCCATGGCAGTTGAAGTTTTTGGCCAGATCAAGCACGATTGAGCTATCCTTCTTCATTCATTCATTCATAGGAGCATTGAGGAACATCTGTTTGAGCATTATATGACCTGAAAGCAACTATTTCACTTCTGCATCTTCAACAAGGTCAGATTTCGAATGCTTTAATTCTTGAAATAGTTATGTGCATTGTTGTAGATCCTTCATCACTGAGTACACTGAGCTTTAGATCCATGAATTTCATGCAGTATTGTGATAGTTATGGTGATTTGAAGTTTGGCATGTGAAACTTATTGTGTTCGATTTGCTTGATACATGTAGAATTAGGTTAAATTAAGCATTGATCTATGATGTATGATGGAAGATGAGTCCAATGATATGTGTATTTTGAATTTCTGTGGATGTTTGTTCTTGAGGATGATGAACATGATGAATGTCGTTGAAGGCGTTAGGGTTTTGCATTTCCAGATTCGTTTGATCCGTTTCACCGCGTGTTGCATGTGATTTGGTGTTAGAAGGCATGTATTGGTCCAGCGTGTCTCATGCATGGCAGTATGATTGGTCACGAGCGCTTCGCTTTGCCACGTCGTTTAAGTGAAACGGCGCGTTTCACCTATGAGCGCGCTTAGTTCAAATTTTCACTTGGTTCGATTCCGGGTTCATGACAAATCCAAAGTGACTTTCACCTTTTATTCCATGTTCATACATGCTTCATTCATGTTTTTCAATTTTTCTTTCCCTTCCAAAAATCATAACTCAATGAATATTCATCCAATTAATGTGTGGTTTTTTGCATCTTGCTCCTCATCATGTCTAGTATTTTTTGGCTATATTTCCAGAAATTGTGCACGGTTGAAAAATGTTTTGGCCTAGGGATTGTTCACATGTGTGCTTTCTTGTACCTTGCTTGCCATATGTTTTGTGAAATGATGAGTTTTAACCCAATGCTTGTGAAATTTGGTATGCTTAAACTAGACATCTTGCTGGACATTTTGGTGTTGAGTTTGCATTTTTAGCATTTGTGGTTGCTGAGTTATGATTTGGTTAATGTAGGTGTGACAATGTGTGTCACACCTTTGCTTTCTCAAATTGATGAATTTCTTTGCCATGCCAAATGAACTCCAAATGATGTGATTGTTTGCATGTTGCTTCTTCTGGATGTTAGGATTGGTCATGAATTTTTGTGGAATTTTTGGACTCATTTCTGATTTGTTTGGGATTTCCCTTTCTGGATTGCCATTTGTGGACTTTTGAATAGTCTTGAACTTCCATGATTTGTGAAATGCTGGTTGTTTATCATATGGATGTGGAATTTTGCAAATTGTTTCTAGACACATTGAAGTTTATTGTGGCTTTGGGTTGAGGCATTTATCATTTGTCAATTCTGTTTTAGGCTTGTGTTAAGTTGATGTAACCAATTGTGGTCCTAATTGAGCTTGTTTGTGCTTACCTTGCCTTATGGAATTTGATTACCATGCTTATACTTGTCCAAATGCCTTTAGTTTTAGTGTGTTGATCATGTTATGTGTGCTGTTTAGCCATGATTTTTCTTGGAATTAATTGGACCATTTTTGAATTAATGTGGATTTGTTCATTCTGTTGCCTCAATGTGGTTCCAACTTGCATGGCTTGCCATGATTGATTTGTGAAATGAATTTGGTTGATGCTATTGACATGAGACCTTTTGGATTGTGTTATTAATTGGTTTAATTTGATTCATGTCAATTTTCATGTTCTGTTTTGGATTATTTCTCCATCTTTGACCCTAGGCCTTGTCCTAGTGGTTTGTGCTTATGTTTGAGTTTTGTTTCAGGATAAGAAGCACATGGCCATGAGAGGATTGATTCATTTGCTTAAAGTTGGTTATTTGGTTGATGATTGACTAATCTTGACTTGTTTTGTAGGTGGCTTTTAGCTCATTTGAGTTGAGCTTGTGCCTTGCACATTGTTGCATTGCTTGTTGGACTATGTCTGTTAACTGTTGACTATTGTTTGTCTGTTTGACTTTTGACTTGTATACTGACTGAGTTGGATTGTTTTCAGGTACATTAGTTGCTTAAGTTCATTGTGAACTTGCTTTTGCTTTGCCTGGTTGCATAAGCATTGAGGTATAACTTCTCTGACTTCATGTAGTCTGGAAGACCTGTCCTGTTACTTGGGCAGGCACCTGTCTGAAGCCCTCCTTAAGAGGCAATGCTTGTGTTTGTTTATCTTTGTGCCAAGCAGGAAAAGACCTCTATGAGGCAATTGGCAGATAAAAGAGATGTGCAATCCATCTCCTGCTATTCAGTGTGTCATCCCTTTGCTCACATTACATGTTGATGCATTGTGGATATTAACCCAAGATCCTTGTTGAGTCAGTCATATGTGGAGAAGAGTTCCAACTTTCTGAACTCCCACACTTTCATTTGTCTGAAGCTCTCCCAGGCCAGGGATAAGAGCTGTGAAGTCTTATCTTCACTTCCCATTTCATCTGCTTCACCCTAACTCTCAATGTTAGGGTTAAGAGCTAACTACACCCGATTCCAGTTGGCTTGTGTTTCGCAGCCTAGCCTTGTGTGAGCCCACTTTGTTTGTATATAGTGTGTGCTATTTGTGTGAATGTTTGCTTTGCCTGTGCTGTTTAGGATAGCTTGCTCCCTGTGCAAGTTAGATAGCAACCTTAACATAGGGATCGTATGCATGATAACTTCTAAGCTTGAGTCGTAGTCTCCCTAGTGGTTTGTGTCTCCCTTTGTATCTGGTTAGGCTAGTCCTTTTTCCCTGCATAGGGGAACTACGTCGCCCTGATCCTCATACCAGATGAGGTACGTAGGCAGGAGATGAGCAGATCTCTCCGGGCGCCCTTTTGTTTTGTTTGTGTGAGTTGTTTCTCCTTTTCTTTGTTGGAGTCTGACATAAGTCCAGCGATTGGCAGTCGGTTTCCTGTGTGTGTTTGGTTCGGAGTCTGATGTAAGTCCAGCGATTGGCATTCGGTTTCCATGTTTGCCTGTTTGTGTGGAGTCTGACATAAGTCCAACGATTGGCAGTCGGTTTCCTGTGTGGTTTTGTTTGGTGTGCGTGAGCCGAGCTACGAGTGCTCTGATTCTTCTTTAGTCCGAGAAGATACGTATGCATAGGATGCGACATCCTAGTGAGCACGTTTCCCCTGTCCAAACTACGTCGACTCTGATGTCTATGCCAGACAGACTACGTAGGCCCAGGATGCGATATCCTGCCGAGTTAGTTTCTTCTGTTTTCTGTGTCTCTTTTCAGCCAGTGTTTGATGTTTGTTTGAGCAGTTTGAGCAACCTTTCTTCTATTCTTTTGAGCGTGGATCCCGTCGAGTACGACGGATGCGTAGGGGTGCTAATACCTTCCCTTCGCATAACCGACTCCCGATCCCATCTCTCTTTGGTCGCGAGACCATGTCTTTCCCAGGTTTACTTTGAGCGTTTCCTTTCCCTCTTTTGGGATAAATAACGCACGGTGGCGGCTCTGTTTGTTTTGTTTTAGCCCGCCGGTTGTTTTTCGCGGATGCGACAACAGACTCTTCAAGAAGTGCCCCAATCTTCACCATACGAACACAATCTTCAGACCCCAAGTTGACTGTTTCCAGATCCTCGAGATGCGGCTGAATGATCTTCTTCTCATGCTCAAGAAGACGGGTAATCTCATCAGGAATCCCTTCAACATCATCTTCCTCTGCCTCGAATACAGGGAATTCAAAATTGGGAGATGGCGTTGGATCATTATGTTCAATGGGTTTCAGAATCAACCTGCATAATGATTTTGGATAATAAAACTGCTTTAGAATTTAAACAAACAAATCATTATGCAGATGCAAAGGATTGCTTTTATTCTTGTTTTTAGGGTTTTTTGTGATCACCGATTTCATGCAAAAGCAAAAAGTGAAAACAAATGGAAAAACAAATGTTTAACAATGCATTAATTGAATGAAATATCATTGTATAAATGCTGCCAACAATGTCATCACTTCTCCTTTTGGCATGGGAGAAGGGTTTTTTTTTGAACAAAGTGAACATATTACGCTGACTTATGAATGACCGTAGGAACATCCACAGCGACCCAATTGTGGCAGACACCACCAGGGATAACAAAGTTGTCAGAGTCCTCTGCATCCTCTTCCAGAATAGCAGCAGCTTCCTCAGCTTGATCAGCATGGATGAAACCTCCACTCTTGAACAATCCTTTCTCATTAAAGACCCCAGAAGAATAGCCAATGCCAGCCCGAGATTTGTTATCTTCAAGCTCAATCATCTTCCCTAAACCAGCAACTGCACCACATTCAATGGCCAGTTTCGCATCACGATAGGAAGCAAATGAAGGAGACTTCTTCTCAATTGGCTCAGCAATAGACAAAGCTTGGAAAGGCGTTCCAACTTCATCCTCAGGATCAATGTATGAGAAAGAAGATAGGTGGCTAACCAGGAGAGCCTTTTCTCCCCCTACCACAGCCAGTTTCTTATTCTTAACGAATTTCAGCTTCTGGTGTAGGGTGGATGTCACGGCGCCAGCCTCGTGAATCCATGGTCTACCAAGGAGACAGCTATAAGATGGGTGGATATCCATAACCTGAAAGGTAACTTGGAAATCACTTGGTCCAATCTTGACTGGGAGATCAACTTCCCCAATCACGGTCTTACGCGACCCATCGAAAGCTTTCACAACAACACCACTCTGCCTCACGGGAGGCCCCTGATATGACAATCTCGAAAGAGTGGTTTTCGGCAATACATTCAAAGATGACCCAGTGTCCACCAGCACGTTGGACATGGCGTCGGTCTTGCAATTCATGGAAATATGTAAAGCCATGTTGTGGTCTCTTCCCTCCTCAGGGAGATCAGCGTCACAGAAACTCAAAGTGTTGCAAGCAGTGATGTTTGCAACTATACTGTCAAATTGTTCAATAGTGACGTCATGATCAACATAAGCCACGTCCAAAACTTTCTGCAGAGCCTCCCTATGGGGTTCTGAACTCAGAAGCAAAGATAGCACGGAGATCTTGGACGGCGTTTGTAGAAGCTGGTCTTCAACGTTGTACTCACTCTTCTTGATGAGCCTTAGCATCTCATCACACTCTTCATTCACAGTGCCACTAGGGCCAACAGAAGAAGTAGGAGTCTTTTGTACAGAGGAGGGTTTGGCAACAGGTGCCGGATTCGGAACATTCACTGCAGTCCCAACCGGACGCTCAGCAGAATTAGAAACATCAGCCCTAGCCTGAGGCTTCGGGGGTGTAGAAAATACACGACCACTCCGGGTCAACCCGCTCACATCAGCAATATTTACCACAGAAGTTGAAGGCAACGACACTTCTTTCCCATCTTCAACAGCAACTGGATTATAGCGGAAGGGAATCGCTTTCTCAGAAGAATAAGGCACAGGGCCTGCAGGCTTGATCACCAAAGAAGGAGAGACCTTCGGCTTGCTACCATCATAACGGATGACAACAGGCTCAGGAATCTTGAACACAGAAGAAATCACATTTACTTCTGGTTCATCTTCATCAACATTTCTATTTTGAAGAATCTCAATGGTACCATCATCCAACAGCTCTTGAAGCTCTTTGCGCACTTGGCGGCAACCCAATCTATTGACGGAGCAGATACGACATTTGTCATGGTCGTGCTCCATATGACTGTAATCACACAGCAGACGATGCAACTCGACCAATGACTGTCGAATATGGCTTACATATTTGACCTTATATTTGCCAGGGCAACCCTGGACCATGTTAACCGACTTCCCATGCTCGGGCAATGGGTTCTTCGTAACATTGGGGCCTGAGTCCTCAAAGCTCAGAATGCCGCATCTCATAAGGTCTTGAACCTTAGTCTTCAATGGATATCAGTTTTCTATATTGTGATCGGGAACACCGGAATGATAAACACAATGCTGGTCGGGCTTGTACCACCACTGAGGGTTAACAGGTACAGCCGGAGGATCCCTCGGGGTAATCAGTTTCCGCTCTATTAAAGAGGGATATAGCTCAGCGTATGACATAGGAATAGGATCGAAAGTGATCTTCTTCCTATCATAATTCAAATTAGCCTGATTACTGTTGCCACGAGGCTGGTAAGCCTGTTGCTGTGGGCGATGTTGCTATTGATACTGAGGTTGTTGCTGATTATGTTGATTGTTGTCTCTGAAGACAGGTGCTATGTGAGCCACCTGATGCTGGTTGCTGGTGTAACACCCTTCTAAAATACCCCAATATTTAATTAAATCAACAAAACATAAATCAGAGTAGATATGCAATTAAGGGTGTCACACTTGACACTTCACACCAATCATCAAAATATCCTGTCATGCTCATTTATTCATCAAAATGAACCTTTGCATAATTCGCAGCGGATAGAAATCTAATCAACATTCAAACATGTAACACATCACATGTAAAGTTGTTCAACAACCAAAAATGAAAACAAGGTAAAACATCCCGTCCCGATGTTACATCTACCAGAGCATGACCCACTAAGGAACTACACTAGACTCCAAGGACTAGCTTCTACTCAATCACTGCTCGTTACCTGAAACATAGTTGTAAGGGTGAGTTCCTCGATCGATATAATAAGCATTATAAATTATCATGTAATGTTAAGTAAGTTAACACATTCAATCACCCTAATCAGGTCACACAATCAGTAACGGCAATATCAATTCCAAAATCATACTCAACACAATCACCAAAACAACACGTATAATATTGGAATACATCCATTCATATTATACGCCATACATACATACATTATGCAATGAGACTCTATGCATGCGGTACCGACTATTCGTGAACATATAGTTCAACCTCACCGATCAAATCCAGATACGGCTACCAAGCTCACTAGTCCCACTCATTTGAGACCTAGTGACTCACTCACTAATTCCTCACCATGGGAATTAGCTACCACCCCAAGGGCTATGATATGCACGCTAATCACCTAGCATGCAAACATCAACAACAATCCACAACAACTCACTCACTAATTCCTCACCATGGGAATTAGCTACCACCATAAAGGCCATAATATACATGCTAAATCACCTAGCATGCAAACATCAACAACAATTCAAAATAGACATATGCTCACACTCTAAGCCATAAACAGTCCATTCACAATTGCATACATAACAGATACATTCACAGTATTATGCATACCATCATACATCATCAGCATGTTTATCACAGAATCATATCATATCATGCTAAATAATAAATCACCGTATTAGCACACTCTACTAATACCTACACTGCTCAAACAACGGGAAATGATCCCTACTATATCATACATCAGCTAAATTACATCACCCAGCTGCAATGACCAAAACTGCACAACAACAGCTCAGAAAAATCACAATCCTGCCCATACGCGTATGCCCCATGCCCATACGCGTATGGCCCATCTCCTGACCAAATCCCATACGCGTAACACCATCTCATACGCGTATGCTACGCGTAACACCTCTCCCATACGCGTACCAACAGAGACAAAACTACGTTAGAAACATCATCTTCTTCATCCATACGCGTATTGCCTAGTGCCATACGCGTACCAGACCATCTCATACGCGTATTGCCTAGTGCCATACGCGTATGACCAGAAACCAGATTTCCAGATCTGCTATGGTTTTCTCTACCACGAGATTCCTCAGATCCAACCTCCCACAGTCCAATTTTACACAATATTCGTTCATATCATCTAACACGAATCATACCCTATTCGATTTCACAAATTCTAACATTATTACATCTAATTCCTACAAATTTCCTTCAATTATAATCCAAATTTCGTCCATCCAAAAGTTCACAATTTCATCATGCATCATTCCAATTAGAGTCAAATCAATGGTTTATCACTACCCATTACATGTTATCCCATAATACCCATTAAACGATGATAAACCCCCCTTACCTGAGTTAATCCGGCAAATCTCTGAGCTTCAAGCTTTTCCTTCCTTCAACCCTCGTTCTCTTGCTCTTCCTCCTTGCCTCTTTCTCACTTCTGTCGCTTCTCTGGTTTTCACGTGAAAAAACCCTTTTTACCAAATGGAACTCTTTATATATTTTCCAACTTATTATTCCAATAATAATAATTCCAATAATAATAATCCAATTATTTAATTAAATTAATAAATATATTATTAACTTATTTTAAATAATTATCTTATTTTTATCGGGGCGTCACAACTCTCCCCCACTAAAAGAGTTTTCGTCCTCGAAAACATACCTCAAGTGAATAACTCAGGATAAGACTCCTTCATCTGACTCTCAAGTTCCCAAGTCACATTGCCACCTGCTGGTCCTCCCCAAGCTACCTTTACTAAAACAATCTCTTTACCCCGCAACTGCTTCAACTCTCGATCCTCGATCCTCATAGGTGATGTTTCAACAGTCAGGTTATCTCTCACCTGTACATCATCTACTTGGACCACATGCGACGGATCAGGAATGTACCTCCTCAACTGAGACACATGAAAAACCTCATGCAAATTCGCAAGTGACGGCGGTAAAGCGATACGATAGGCTACCTCCCCTATCCTCTCCAAAATCTGATAAGGACCAATAAATCGAGGTGTCAACTTCTTCGACTTCAGAGCTCGACCAACCCCAGTTATCGGAGTAACACGAAGAAACACATGATCTCCCTCTTGAAACTCAAGTGACTTCCTCCTCTTGTCGTGATAACTCTTCTGACGACTCTGAGCAATCCTCATCTTCTCCTGAATCATCTTAATCTTTTCCGTAGTTTGTTGAACAATCTCCGGTCCAACCACAGCACTCTCACCGGACTCATACCAACACAAAGGTGTCCGACATCTCCTACCATACAAAGCTTCAAACGGTGCCATACCAATGCTCGAATGAAAACTATTGTTGTAGGTAAACTCAATCAAAGGTAAATAACAATCCCAAGCACCTCCCTTTTCCAAAACACAAGCCCTCAAAAGATCCTCTAGTGACTGAATCGTCCTCTCAGTCTGACCATCAGTCTGCGGATGATATGTAGAACTCAATCTCAGCTTAGTTCCCAAAGCCCTCTGCAAACCTTCCCAGAACTTCGATGTAAATCTAGGATCTCTGTCCGAAACAATACTCGACGAAATACCATGCAAACTTACAATTTTCTCAATATACAATTCAGCTAATCTCTCTAACGAATAATCCATTCTGATCGGAATGAAATGAGCCGATTTTGTCAATCTGTCAACAATCACCCAAATAGCTTCAAAGTTCTTAATTGTCCTCGGTAAACCAGAAACAAAATCCATACTGACACTATCCCACTTCCACTCTGGAATAGCCAACGGTTGCATTAGCCCATACGGCTTCTGATGCTCAATCTTTGACTTCTGACAAGTCAAACAAGAATAAACAAAACTCGCAATTTCTCTTTTCATTCCCGGCCACCAAAATAACTTTTTCAAATCATGATACATCTTCGTAGCCCCAGGATGAATACTCAGGCCACTACGATGTCCTTCCTCAAGAATACTCTTCTTAAGTTCGGTAACATCCGGAATACACACCCGATTACCAATTTTCAAAATACCATTCTCATCAACTCTGAATTCACCACCTTGACCTTGATTCACTAGAGTCAACTTATCAACCAAAAGCACATCGGATTTCTGACCCTCTCTAATCTCATCCAGAATACCACTCGTTAACTTCAACATTCCCAATTTAAAACTATTGTGAGTACTCTCACACACCAAACTCAAGTCTCTAAACTGCTCAATTAAATCCAATTCCTTAACCATTAACATAGACATATGCAATGATTTCCGACTCAATGCATCAGCCACTACGTTTGCTTTACCCGGATGGTAATTCAGACCAAAGTCATAATCTTTCAGAAATTCTAACCATCTCCTCTGTCTCATATTCAGCTCTTTCTGATCAAACAAATACTTTAAACTTTTATGGTCACTGAAAACCTCAAATCTTGACCCGTACAAGTAATGCCTCCATAACTTCAGAACAAATACCACAGCTGCCAACTCTAAATCGTGTGTCAGATAGTTCCTCTCATGAACCTTCAGTTGTCTCGAAGCATAAGCTACAACCTGCTTATTCTGCATCAAAACACCACCCAAACCCAACAATGAAGCATCACAGTAAACCTCAAATGGTTCCGACGGACTTGGTAATATCAGAATAGGAGCAGTAGTTAACCTTCTCTTTAACTCTTGAAAGCCTTCTTCACATTTTGAGTCCCAAACAAATGCTTGCCCCTTTCTAGTCAACATCGTCAACGGTAACGCCAACTTAGAAAATCCCTCAATAAATTTCCTATAATAACCTGCAAGTCCCAGAAAACTCCTTATCTCAGAAACTGACTTCGGAGCTTCCCACTCAGATACCGCTTCTATCTTAGAAGGATCAACAGCAACACCACCTCTTGAAATCACATGACCAAGAAAACTAACCTCTTCTAACCAAAATTCACACTTAGACAGTTTAGCAAATAACTTCTTTTCTCGTAGAACTCCTAAAACCACTCTCAAATGTTCAGCATGCTCTTCTTCAGATTTCGAATACACCAAAATATCGTCAATAAACACCACAACAAACTTGTCTAGGTACGGATGGAAAATCCTATTCATATACTCCATAAATACTCCAGGCGCATTAGTCACACCAAAAGGCATTACAGAATACTCATAATGTCCATACCTTGTTCTGAAAGCAGTCTTCTGAATATCCTCAGTTTTCACACGTATCTGATGATACCCAGATCTCAAATCTATTTTGCTGAACACATTCGCACCAACCAAGTGATCTATCAAATCATCAATCCTCGGCAAAGGATACCGATTCTTGATCGTCACTTTATTCAGTTGCCTGTAGTCCACACACAACCTCATAGTACCTTCTTTCTTTTTAACCAATAACACTGGTGCACCCCACGGCGACACACTCGGACGAATAAATTTCTTATCCAACAGATCTTCCAGCTGACTCTTCAATTCAGTTAACTCAACAACAGACATACGGTACGGAGCCATCGATATCGGCCTAGTACCAGGTACCAAATCAATCGAGAACTCAACTTCACGCTCTGGCGGCAATTCATTCACTTCTTTAGGAAACACATCAGGAAAATCACACACCACGGCTAGATCGCAAATCACCAGTTTATCTTTAACCTCCAAAGTCGCTAACAGCATAAACAACTCTGCCCCATCTGCTACTGCCTCATTCACCTGCCTTGCTGATAGAAACAAACTCTTTCCTTCCTCAATCTCAGGAAAGATCACAGTCTTATCAAAACAGTTGATATAAACTCGGTTAAACACCAACCAGTTCATACCCAGGATAACATCAATCTGCACTAGTGGAAGACACACAAGGTTCATCCCAAAGTCTCTACCAAAAATACTCAAAGGGCAATCTAAACAAACTGAAGTAGTAGTCACTGAACCCTTCGCAGGAGTATCAATCACCATACTCCCATGCATCTCAGATATCTCTAATTTAAGTTTCATAGCACAATCCAAAGATATAAAGGAATGAGTCGCACCTGTGTCAATAATAGCTACAAGAGGAAAGCCATTAATATAACACGTACCTCAGATCAAACGATCATCTGCAGAAGTCTCAGAACCCGATAAAGCAAAGACCTTGCCTCCCGACTGGTTCTCTCTCTTCGGCTTAGGACACTGTGGACTGATATGACCCACTTCTCCACAGTTGAAACAAGTCACAGTCTTCAACCGGCACTCTGCAGCCAAGTGACCACCTTTTCCACACTTAAAACACTTCTTCTCATTACTGGTACACTCATGGATACGATGTCCAGCCTGACCACATCTGAAACACTTAGCAGGGGCACTGGAGTCTCCCCCACTAAGCCTCCTCATCCCACTCTGCCTCTGGAAACCTTTGCCAACTGCATACGGTTTTCCACGATCATTCTGATTCTTGCCTTTCCTATCAACCCTCTGCTGATAGCTCTCCGCTCTGGCCTTGGTATCCTGTTCAAAACTCTTGCAACAGTCCACCAAGTCAGAAAACACTCTAATCCGCTGATACCCAATAGCCTGTTTAATCTCGGGACGTAACCCGTTCTCAAACTTCACACACTTTGAAAATTCCCCAGTAGCCTCATTATAGGGAGTGTAATACTTCGACAGCTCTGTGAACTTAGCAGCATACTCAGTAACAGACCGGTTGCCCTGCTTCAATTCTAAGAACTCTATCTCTTTCTTTCCTCTGACATCCTCTGGAAAGTACTTCCTCAGGAATCTCTCTCTGAACACCGCCCAAGTGATCTCAGCACTCCCAGCAGCTTCCAACTCAGTGCGGGTAGCAACCCACCAATCATCTGCTTCCTCTGACAGCATATGCCTACCGAACATGACCTTCTGGTTATCGGCACACTCAGTCACTCGGAAGATCCTCTCAATCTCCTTCAACCACTTCTGAGCACCCTCTGGATCGTATGCTCCCTTGAACATTGGAGGATTGTTCTTCTGGAACTCACTCAGTTGACGAGCAGCTCCCAAGCCCACAACATTCGGATTCCCTCCAAGTACTCCAGCTAGCATACCCAGAGCCTCAGCAATCGCATCATCGTCTCTACCTCTTCCAGCCATTCTATTCTGAAAGTCCAACAAGCTAAAACAATAAGTACTGATAGGGTTACACAACACCTATCACGTACAGGGAAACAGAATAATTACGACTCGACTCGACCGACTATGCTCTGATACCACTAATGTAACACCCTTCTAAAATACCCCAATATTTAATTAAATCAACAAAACATAAATCAGAGTAGATATGCAATTAAGGGTGTCACACTTGACACTTCACACCAATCATCAAAATATCCTGTCATGCTCATTTATTCATCAAAATGAACCTTTGCATAATTCGCAGCGGATAGAAATCTAATCAACATTCAAACATGTAACACATCACATGTAAAGTTGTTCAACAACCAAAAATGAAAACAAGGTAAAACATCCCGTCCCGATGTTACATCTACCAGAGCATGACCCACTAAGGAACTACACTAGACTCCAAGGACTAGCTTCTACTCAATCACTGCTCGTTACCTGAAACATAGTTGTAAGGGTGAGTTCCTCGATCGATATAATAAGCATTATAAATTATCATGTAATGTTAAGTAAGTTAACACATTCAATCACCCTAATCAGGTCACACAATCAGTAACGGCAATATCAATTCCAAAATCATACTCAACACAATCACCAAAACAACACGTATAATATTGGAATACATCCATTCATATTATACGCCATACATACATACATTATGCAATGAGACTCTATGCATGCGGTACCGACTATTCGTGAACATATAGTTCAACCTCACCGATCAAATCCAGATACGGCTACCAAGCTCACTAGTCCCACTCATTTGAGACCTAGTGACTCACTCACTAATTCCTCACCATGGGAATTAGCTACCACCCCAAGGGCTATGATATGCACGCTAATCACCTAGCATGCAAACATCAACAACAATCCACAACAACTCACTCACTAATTCCTCACCATGGGAATTAGCTACCACCATAAAGGCCATAATATACATGCTAAATCACCTAGCATGCAAACATCAACAACAATTCAAAATAGACATATGCTCACACTCTAAGCCATAAACAGTCCATTCACAATTGCATACATAACAGATACATTCACAGTATTATGCATACCATCATACATCATCAGCATGTTTATCACAGAATCATATCATATCATGCTAAATAATAAATCACCGTATTAGCACACTCTACTAATACCTACACTGCTCAAACAACGGGAAATGATCCCTACTATATCATACATCAGCTAAATTACATCACCCAGCTGCAATGACCAAAACTGCACAACAACAGCTCAGAAAAATCACAATCCTGCCCATACGCGTATGCCCCATGCCCATACGCGTATGGCCCATCTCCTGACCAAATCCCATACGCGTAACACCATCTCATACGCGTATGCTACGCGTAACACCTCTCCCATACGCGTACCAACAGAGACAAAACTACGTTAGAAACATCATCTTCTTCATCCATACGCGTATTGCCTAGTGCCATACGCGTACCAGACCATCTCATACGCGTATTGCCTAGTGCCATACGCGTATGACCAGAAACCAGATTTCCAGATCTGCTATGGTTTTCTCTACCACGAGATTCCTCAGATCCAACCTCCCACAGTCCAATTTTACACAATATTCGTTCATATCATCTAACACGAATCATACCCTATTCGATTTCACAAATTCTAACATTATTACATCTAATTCCTACAGATTTCCTTCAATTATAATCCAAATTTCGTCCATCCAAAAGTTCACAATTTCATCATGCATCATTCCAATTAGAGTCAAATCAATGGTTTATCACTACCCATTACATGTTATCCCATAATACCCATTAAACGATGATAAACCCCCCTTACCTGAGTTAATCCGGCAAATCTCTGAGCTTCAAGCTTTTCCTTCCTTCAACCCTCGTTCTCTTGCTCTTCCTCCTTGCCTCTTTCTCACTTCTGTCGCTTCTCTGGTTTTCACGTGAAAAAACCCTTTTTACCAAATGGAACTCTTTATATATTTTCCAACTTATTATTCCAATAATAATAATTCCAATAATAATAATCCAATTATTTAATTAAATTAATAAATATATTATTAACTTATTTTAAATAATTATCTTATTTTTATCGGGGCGTCACAACTGGCATGACGCACAGGCTTCCTCTTGGCAGAGGGTCTTCTTGGTTTAGCATGGGATTGCACAGCATGTTCCTCCCCATCTTTCTTCTTAAATGCCCCATATCGTTTAGAAGAGCCTTCATCCTTAGTCAAACGTCCTTCCCGGACTCCTTCCTCCAATCGCATCCCCATGTTCACCATCTCGGTGAAATCAGAGGGAGCACTAGCGACCATCCGCTCATAATAAAATGAACTAAGAGTCTTCAAAAAGATCTTAGTCATCTCCTTCTCTTCCAGCGGAGGAGTAATCTGAGCTGCCAGCTCTCGCCACCTCTGGGCGTATTCCTTAAATGTCTCTTTGTCCTTCTGGGACATGGCTCTGAGTTGATAACGGTCAGAAGCCATATCAACATTATACTTATATTGCTTGACAAAGGCTTCGCCAAGATCATTGAAGGAACGGATGTTTGCGCTATCAAGGCTCATATACCAACGAAGAGCTGCACCAGACAAACTATCCTGAAAATAATGAATCAGCAGTTGATCATTATCAATCTGAGTAGACATTTTCCTGGCATACATAACCAGGTGACTGAGCGGGCAGGTGTTCCCCTTATACTTCTCGAAGTCAGGAACTTTGAATTTGACGGGTATCTTAACACCGGGAACCAAACATAGTTCAGTAGCAGACTTGCCGAACAAATCTTTCCCTCGAAGGGTCTTCAATTCCTTGTGGAGTTCAAGGAATTGGCCGTTCATAGCTTCCATCTTTTCATTAACATTTGGGCCCTCAAACAGCTCAGAATGATAGATGGTGTCGTCTACCCTGGGAATGGTATGCACGACAGGAGGAGGCATTGCAAGGACCGGGCTAGATGCCGGCATGGAAGCAAAGGTAGGAGCTGAATATCTGGCATAAAACCTGGAGGCATACCCCACGGAAACCCGGCTGGCATGGCTGACGTGAAGTGGGCACTGGCAGCTGGCACTGTTGACGCAACTACTTCAGATATAACAGTCCTCTGGGGAGGAGTTGCAGGCGATGGATATGGTTGATTCTGTGCAGCCAAGAATTGCTCCATCAGAGCGCTTAGTCTAGCGACCTCTTCTTTCAGCTCACGGTTCTCTTGTTCAAGTTGATCCATCACTCTTGCAGAATTAGCTCGGGTGTAGTACCGATGAGTCAGCTTGTCTTCAAAATAAATGAAGAGCACAGAGTTAGGCCACAGACAAGAAGACCAGAACAACACCTGCTTATGCAAATGATGCATGCAATGCTTGTGCATATGCTTTGTTTTTTATTTCAAGGAACTTTCAGGGTTCTATTTGCAATTTTTGAAATTTAAAGCATTTAATCGCGTATGGAAGAATATCTCATCAAATATATTCGAGACAAAGAAGTACAACATTATCGATTATATTACAAGGGAAAAGGAAAATAAACATCCTATGGATCCCTATAAGCTCGAGATGCTGGAAGACGAGAAACATAAAGCTTCTTGATCTCTCTCTCATATGCTGCTTCCATATCCGCTTTCTCCTTAGCAAGTCGATCATACTTCCTCTTCCAAAACTTGGAAGACTGAGGAAGCAGAGAAGTCCAGGTATCATTCGGATCATCTATCACCTGATGCTCGAGGAATTTGATCAGAGCGTCCTTTTCGTTAAGCTGTTGAAGCAACTCTTCTCTTTCACGGATCCAGGCACGTGAAAGGTCTTCTTCTATCAACTCCTCTATGCCTTGGTTAGGGAGGGTTGAAGGCCCAGCCATATCCAACGGTGTAGGTCTCGGATAATCGTATGGCATAAGATACTCTGATGCTCTCTGTCTGACCCAAGAAGTATACGGCTCCAAAGCAATGCAATTCTTCGGACCCAACTCATTTCTACCCTTCTTGTGAATCTTGCGCCAAGCGCGGACCATCCTGGCTTTCAGGCCTTGGGGATCTTTACCCTCCTGAAAGAATACACCTTCTAACAGAATGTTATGAGGTTTATTCTTTAGGGGGAACCCAAGCTGAAGACGTGCTAATATAGGGTTGTAGCTGATCCTACCACATGTACCAAGAAGAGGCACATTAGGGAATTCGCCACAATAATCAATGATCTGAACTGTATCATACACGCGATCATACCAAGAGATATCGTCATTAGTGAGAGACATAAGTCTCATAGACCACCGTAGACATCCCTTGTTCTCCTTGAAAGCGACCGTCTGCGGTAAGTGAGAAATAAACCACTTATACAACAGAGGCAAACAACACACAATAGCTCCTCCACCCTTTGCATTCCTCAGATGCAAAGAGAAATAGGTATCATCCAACAGAGTAGGAACAGGATTAAGAACAGAAAAGATCCTAATGGCGTTCACATCCACAAATTTGTCGATTTTGGGGAACTATACCAATCCATAGATGAGCAGCACAAATAAAGCCTCAAAGGCATCCTCACTCATGGCCTTCCCATAAACGGTAGATTGAGCGACGAGGAAATCAGAAGGAAGACCCCGAATTCCACCTTTAGTGGTCATATGCGCTTCAATCAGGGATTCATCTATGTGCAACAAGTCTGCAATCTCTCGAGAAGTCGGAATACTCTCTAAGCCACTGAACGGCACCTGATCCAGAATAGGAATACCCACAAGATGAGCATACTCCTCAAGCGTAGGCAACAACTGAAAGTCCGGAAAAGAGAAGCAATGATACAGAGGATCATAGAATTGCACCAAAGTACTCATCAACCCTTCATCAATCTGAGTAGTCAACAAAGGCAGAAGCTTCCCATAACGAGCTTTGAAACCCAAGGGATCTAATACATAAGATGTCAGATTCCTTAACTCTTTCACATCGGGCTGTCGAAAGCTGTACTTCTTTGTATGCCTTTTTGGTCTTTCCATGTCTGAAAATTTTGCAAATAAACCCTTTAAGTTCCTTGAAATTTTTCTGATTTTTCTGATGACATGAATACAGATGAATGCATGAATGTATGAATGCAACAATCACACTCAAGGATCAAGCAAATCACACCATACAAAGGTCATGGGAAAGCTCATAGTATCTTTAATATCAATCATCCATTTTGGTGGATTATGGTTTACACCTTATCGACATCCAAGTTCCATTGATATTAACGATACATGAACCGGCTCAATCATCATTAATATCAATCATCCATTTTGGCGGATTATGGTTTTCACCTTATCAACACCCAAGTTCCATTGATATTAAGGATGTCTGAACGACTCAACCATGAATCACGGGTTTGTTGAGAGTCACGAGCATGGAGTCTCGGTTAAGAACCACCCAAAGGGAGTGTACTAGGGTTTAAACCTGCCGAACATGTTCTACCAGAGGTTCCCATAGTCATCATCCCATCTTTCGAATATTATCGGAGGAACGAATACTTATATTCCAAAAATATTCTCAAGAGAGACTCTTATGAGTGTAGTATCGCGTAACAATCGCATCAGATCTTACATCTGAACGACCTCCACACTACGTCCTAAAAATAGGCCAAGATGGGCTTGGTAAACTAAGGTCCTTGGCTTCTAAGGCACATGATTGAAAGAATAATGCCTAACCACAAATAACTTGTGTGACATTATTAATCCAACATGACCTCCACCAAGTGAATGGACTCGCAAGTCAACTTGCTAAGGAATACTCCACACAAGTCGACGAGACTATGCCATTCTCCTATCCTAAGGTGCACTCCACACCAAGCAAACAAGTAATTATATATCAAGCAATTCAATCATTACAATCAATACAGTTATCCCAAATTGTACAAAAATATGTCATATAACAAACAAACAATATCATACAACAAAAGGTGAAAAGTAGGCAAAACCACCAAGGATTCCATCCCCAGTGGAGTCACCACTTTTCTGTAGCGGTGTATTCGTCACTTTATGATTTATTGATTAAATAAAAAGCAAAGCATACAAAGAATCGAGTCGCCACCACACTTTTATTTATCCAAAGGAATGGCTAAAAAGCGAACAAAATCCTAAGAAGTTTTACACATAGAAAACTAATGAAAAGATCAGAGATCTGGGTAAGGGGTTAATTACGCAATGGGAAGGTGTTAGGCACCCAAAACGTCCTAGGTACTCCTAGGGAGCCCTTTTCACAACTTGTTGTATGAAATGTTATTTGTTTATGAAATATTTATTGTGCAAACATGGATTGAAGGGATGAGAGAAAGAATATACAAATTTATTATTTTTGTGTTTGAACGGATGAACCCGTTGCCTACGTACCTTTCCATGGAAGGTAAGGATCAAAACGCCGTAGTTCGGCTAAAAGATTTCCAAAAGTATGTGAATTGATTTTAAAACAAAAGCCCTAAGGTCTTTCGTTATCCACGGGAAAAAACTCAACCTATACAACAACAAGTCCACCATGTGAGAAAAGCTTCAACTTGCTAGTGAGGGGTTAACCCTATAATAAGCAAGGAAGTCTTACAATTCAATCACTAAGGACAAAAGGTGAGATTAACATCAACCAACTAGGATAAATCAAACCTATGGCTAATGTATGAAAACTTATCAAGAATGGACAAAGCCACAAAACAATTGAGTGAGTGAAATTAACCAATTAGGATTATTAACAAAAGTGGTCAAGATATGATTAGAATTCAATTCAAAAGAAGTATTATGAAAATGAAGTTTGAAAAATCAGAGGCTTAAGGCCTAGGTTTTTAATTTGAAAAGAAATGAAAATGTTTGCACAATAGTTTTCAGGCTTTAGGTTAACATGCAAATGGAGGTTTAAAGAAACAAAAGGTGGGAGGGTTAAGGGAGTAACACTTCTTAGATGTTCACCTCTTGAGATCATATATAGATGATTCAAGTGATTCCTTTGGAAAAGCAACAATGCAAATAATAGATGAACAAAGTAAATGGATACCGGATGCCAATCAATGGACTTATTCCAATCTCACAAAACAAAATGGATACCAGATGCCAATCAATGGACTTATACCAATCTCCTAAAACAAAATGGATACCGGATGCCAATCAATGGACTTACACCAATCTCCTAAAACAAAGAAACAATGATACCAGATGCCAATCAATGGACTTATACTAGTCTCCTCCCATGTCATAGGAAACAACTGCCAATCAATAGACTTATGTTTGCCTCCTCCATGGACAAAACAAAATGTTACAAAGACAATGTTTATGAAATGATATACAAGTAATGATGACAAATGCACAAAGGCACACTCAAGCAAATATGCACAGATGAATCAAGTAAGCGGACAAACAAGTCAATTAGCACACACTATATACAATCAATTAGGCTCAAACAAGGTTAGGCTTTACAGCCAACTGGAATGGGGTGTTTTGAGCTCTTAACCCTAACATTGAGAGTTAGGGTGAAGCAGATGAAATGGAGATGAGGGGTGTGCCTCATAGCTCTTATCCCTGGTCAGGGAGAGCTTTGATCAATGGAAAATGTGGGAGTTCAGAAAGTTGGAACTCTTCTCCATAAATGATTGACTTTATAAGATCTTGGGTTATTATTCACAATGCATCAACACATGGTGTGAGCAAGGTGAATGACACACTGAGTAGCAGGAGATGGATTACACATCTCTTTTATCTGCCAATTGCCTCATAAGAGGACTTTTCCTACTTGGCACAAAATTAAACAAGCACAAACATTGCCTCTTAAGGAGGGCTTCAGACAGGTGCCTACCAATAACAGTAGGTCTTCCAGACTACATGAAGATTAGAGATTATACCCAAGTGGTTAAGCAACCAAGCAAAACAAAGTTCAAATGAACTTAAAGCAACTTAGGTACCTGTGGAAACAACTAAACAAATCAGCACAATACTCAGACAATCAGACAACAATCAATAAGCAACAGACAATCCCAATGTACAAAATGTGTAAGCCAAAAGGCAAACTCAAATGAGTTAGCATCAACCTACAAGACACACAAGTGTTAGTAATCAAAAACAAACATCAACACTCAAATGATGAAGCATCATCAACCATGGCATTTGGATGCTTAAACCTGAAATCAAAACTCACATGTAAGCAACAAACCACTAGGTCAAAGCCTAGGGTCAAAGATGGAGAAACAATTTAAAACAGGAGCTAAAATTTAACACAAAGCAACTTCAAACACATATTGATATATTCCAAAAGGTCTCATATCAAAATCAATCACCAAAAGCATTTCATGATCAAAAGAAGTTCAAGGCAATTTCAAAGCTCATATGTGATCAACATGAGGGAAAAATTCAAATCAAAACAGAAATGATTCAAATGAATCTGGAAAAATTCATGCACATTCAAGACATCTAAAACATCCATCACACAAAAAATCAGAGGCATTGGAGATCATTTAGCATGGCAATCACTTGGTACAAGTTGAACATCAAAAGGTTTGACACAAATTGTCACACCAAGTTAACACAAGCATAAAACAGAAATGGTAATTGAGAAAAATTCCAAACCAAAACCAAAATGTCAAGCAATGTGTCTAGATTCATCATGCAAAATTTCAAAGCCATTGGATAAGAAACAAGCATTTTACAATAAGATAAGCAAGGCAAGGTCACACATGCATATGTATCCAATCTTCCTAGCACAAAGTATTTTTCCAGCCAAGCACAACTTTGGAAATTATGATCATAAAAAACTAGACAGAATAAGGAGCATTGTGCACAAAATTGGAGTGAAATTGATGCATTTTTCAATTTTATATGATTTTTTGAAGTTGAGGAAAAAATTGAAAATCAAAATGGACATAGCATTGGAAAATAGGAGGGAAAATGTAAAAATGAGATATCATTTGAAAAAGTTCACTCGGTGAGACTCGAACCCGGCGCACATTCAAATTTGGCGCCCCAACCAAAACGACAGCGTTTTGGCTAACCCTAAGCCTGGCAACGCGTTTCCAGATTTCGTAGCTAATGCATGGAATTCGTAGCAAAACGGTAGCGAACTGGTAGCGAACCTGGAAAGCTCAAGATCTTCATAGGTTGAAGATGAAGATCATGATGATCTTCATCTGGATTTCCAGATTTTCAAAAAAATGTCCAGAAATCAACAAAATTAACACCAAACGATTCATCATGACATGTACATTCAAGATCCATAAACAATTCATGCAAAAACATCAAAACAAGTTCGGATCGAAGAGAATCATTTCAACATGTCAAATATTCAATCATCCATAACTAACTCAAAACAGCACCAAATTACACGATTCAAAGCTCAGATTCATCAGGACAACACGATCTACAACAATATCATAATGAATTCAAGAATAATTGAGATCGAATCCTGACCTCTTGAAGAACAGAAGTTGGAGTCGTGCTCCACAAAGCTCAGCAATGCCTCAAATCTTCTCTACAATGCTTAATGAAGTGATTGATGATGAATTTGAAGCTCCAGCATACACGAATCCAGCTCAATTTGCAAAATCCATGGAACCTTCAAGCTTCGAGTATGGCTCAATATGGCACCAATCGCTCCAATTCCACGTCCAAATCTCCTCAAAAACACCTCATGAGCATGAATCAATCAAGAGAAAGTGTTCTTGTGTGAAGAATTTCAAAATATTTTGAGAGAAAATTTTTGATGATTCTTGAAATTCAGATCTGAAATGAATTGTTAATGATGAAAACAATTATGATTATTCTTATATATGCCATGCTAATCATGTTTAAAACCTGTTTAAGCCAAAGCTAATTGAAATTAATCAAGTTTTAAGGTGTATGCACAAATGGGATTTTCACCCCCATGCATGAGGTAGCCACGTGAACAGTGCACGAATCTGATCCAAATCCACTTAAAATGAGTTCATGCACCCTTTGGAATTGGTTTTGTATGCATATGATTCACCAAAATGGTTTTATGAAATTTCTCTTTAAAAACTTCATGAATGAGCACATGATTATGCAAGTGGAATTCAAGCCATGTAATGAGATTTTAAGAAACTACAAGTCATGAGGAGAATATTGCAAAAAGAACCACTTATTTTGGAGCTTTGGTTCAAAAGTTATGTCCATTTGAAGTCCCAAGCACATTTTGCCATGATTGGATCATATCTCCTCAACCACACCTTAGAAATTCATGATCTTGGACTTTTTGGAAATGGGAGAGAAAGATCTACAACTTTCATGTTCAACAAAATTTCATTTGAAGCTTTCTTGATGATGTAATATTGAGTTGAAGTTGGTCAAAAACCTTTCCATTTTTGGAAAGTTCAAATTATAGGTCACCTGCTATTTTTGGAAATTCTTGACCTGACTTCAAATTCTTCAATGTGAGTGTTTGAAATGTCAAATGAGACTTGTTTGAACATGAATGAAGTATTTCTAATCACTTCCCACCTCCAAATCCACAGTTGACTTTGTAGTTGACTTTCTAGGTCTTCAAATGATCTGAGAATGTTCTGATGAGATTCAAGCCTCTACCACTTGGGATTTTGCTCCAAAATGACATCATAGCTCATATGAACTCTTGTGAATGATTGTGGGGCCCAAATCTCAAGAATGACCACCATCTATTGCTCAATGAATGTCTTTGATGTGTTGACCTATTATTGCTTCATCTGCAAGACAAAGGTTAGATGACATATTTTTGTACTTTTTGGTTAGTGATAAAAAAGAAAAAAAATGATATACAAATGCAAACATGCTTGGTGATCAAGAATCACTCTCAAAAAGATCCCCACCCACAGGGAAGGAAGCAAGGTGTCCAATGATCCTTGAGGCCATGCTATGATATGATATGATACCATGAGGGATCTTAGGGACAAAATTGGGGTCTTACAATAACATGAAATCTATCCCTAACAAGTCAAATCCCCATCTTTATTGGTCACCCTTCAAAGTCCAATGCTTGTTGGCATCCTAAATAATTGACCTCGTTTGAATCTTTATAAACCCCCTAGTTAGCATTCCCAGTAGGAATTCCCAAGGTGTCCTTTTTTCGCTTACCTTTTGTAAGTCCTCGTTGCCTTTTGCGCGAGAAAGCCATATTTATCAAAACTTTGCATCTTAATTATTTTGAAATGCCCGATGTAGGTTTAGTGAGTCCCGGGGTGGGTGGCCATATTTCGAGATCTTCATCCCCGCCGTTGTTTCTGAGGGGCATCATGAGGTTTCCGCGCCTATCACAAAATCCCCACTTGACAAAACGTGTTAAAGCCCAGTTCTTGTATGGAAAATCCATTTCAAAGCCCAGTTCCTATCGGGAAAATCCTTTTAAAGCCCAACTCCTTCCTGGCCAGTCATTCAATTAATCCCCAGCCTCAGAGTTGATGTCTATCGTCATTATGTCCAACCTCAATGTTGTTATCTCTTACCTCCAACCTTAGAGTTGATATCTATTTGTCTTACTCCCAATCTCAGAGTTGACGCCGATCATTTGTGTCTCCAACCTTAGAGTTAATGCCTACCTTTTCTAACCAACCTCAGAGTTGACGTCTATCTCTTTATTCCCAACCCCATAGTTGATATCTATCATTCTATTCTCTAGCCTCAAAGTTGATATTTATCATCCCAATCCCATCCTCAAAGTTGATGTCAATCATTTCTATTCCCAACCTCAGAGTTGATATCTATCTTCTTTATGTCCGACATCCTAGTTGATTTTTTCCTTATCTCCAGCCTCAGAGTTGACGTCTATCCTGTTATACCCATCCTCAAAATTGATGTCTAGATTCTTTACTCCCAACCTCAAATTTGACCTCACTTCCAGCCCCAGAGTTGACGTCTACCCCTTTTTTATCCCCAACCTCAGCGTTGATGATACCACTTTTTAGCCCCAACCTCAAAGTTGTTGCCAATCTTTCTTATCTCCAAACTCAAAGTTGATCCCCAACCTCAGAGTTGATGTCTACCATCTTATCATCCTTGTTTCTAGGTGTAAGACTATTCTTTTGTTGAAAATCTTGTTGTTGGACATCTACGTATAAACGGATTATTGCATTTGGAGCTTAATTCAAAGCTACATAATCTTCATATTGCATTCTTGTTCTTTTTTCACATATAATTTTTACCCCCGCTTCTTCTATTCTTGCTTCTATTTCTTTATCATATGGTGTGTACTTTTTTTCTTCTTTCTCTTTTTCAATTCCTCCTTTATCGACGACCTCACATTCCTGTTTGTTTTCTGCAGCTGATGAAGGAAAATAATACAAACTTATGGGTTACATCGACTCAAGTTGGTGTAGTGATGTCGGGGATAGAAAATCCACAGTTGACTATGTGTTTATGCTAGGTGGTTCAGTAGTTGCTTGGAACTCAAGAAAAGAACCAGTAGTAGCACCGTCTTCGTGTGAAACAAAGTACATAGTCGTTTCTCTATGTGCATGTCAAGCAACGTGGATGGTGATTTTGGTCAAAGAAATTACAGCGAAGAATCATGGAGCAATTACCATGAAGATTGATAACATGCCTGCTTCAATCTGGCGAAGAATCCAATAGCGCATCGAAATGAGGTTCCATTATCTTCGAGAGCAAGTGGTCGAAGGGAAGCTAAACTTGGAACACTGCAGAACTGAGAATCAAATTGTAGACATCATGACAAAAGAAGTGCATATCGAAGTGTTCAAGAAACTAAGATCAATGATTAATATAGATAGATTAGACACAATGAATTAGATCGTGTGTTAAGAATGTAGTTCCTTGTGTCAAAACATGTTACTCGACAAAAGCAAGGAGTTGTCAAAATGTCCTGTGTGTCGAAATTGTTATAGCTGTCGTAATGTCAAAGAAGTGTGTCTTTGACAAAACTTTAAGACTTAGCTTTATTTTGTATTTTTAGCTGAGTTAGGTTAGTAGGATATTGCTTGGCGTGCAAGCAATCTCAGTCTATAAATAGGGAGGTACCATATTATTATTTGTAATGCAATTACATAGTAAAAAGTGAATAAGTTTTCAGTTTGAAAGCAGAGAGAAACTCTGCGAAACTCTTATTCTTCTTCCTTTTCTCTAAAACCCTAACTTCTCATTTCTTCCCCAATTCATTTTTTTCTTCTCTTTTTCAATAATCATTGTACAACATAATCATCTTGCAATCAAGGTTGGTTAATTCACTTGAGTGAAGAGTGAAGAACAAGAAAAATAATCAATAAAAAGATTGATTCTTGCTCATCAAAATTGATTCATAATTCTCCAAATTTTGGTGAAATTCTACATCATAAATTAGCAAAATTCCAACAAAAAATAATTGATGCTAATATTTTTTTTAAAGCTACACATGACTTTATTGTGAGAGGAAGCAATACTCATTTCTAATATGTGTTGATCATTCGAGAACAATTTAAGTAAATCACCTCTACCTAAAATCAACCATTATCATATTCTCTAAAAACTTATATTCGTCTATCATCTCTTTGGCAATATCTTCATTTATAAATTTGTTTAAATAACCAATTTCAACATCCTCTCAAATACAAAACTCACCTTTCACATATTTCTTGTTAGCATTACAAAATCTTTTGAAATAACCACCATGGTAAAAAATAAAGTCAATAATGAAGAAATCTTTTGAAATAACCACCATGGTAAAAAACAAAGTAAATAATGAAGGAGTTAAAATAATACTAACTATCAACACTTTCAAGGACCACAACACAATTACCCTACTTTATTAACCAATATTTTAAGGGACTAATTAGCAAAATCCATGTTTTAATTTTAATTATTGTTATTGAGAGAAACAAACGCAGTGAGTGACCGAAAATTTATTGTTCCAAGTTAGTTGAACTTGAAACCTACGACTTCGATGTTTTCGTTTCATTGTTATCATCGAAGCCACATTGTCAAAAACCTCTTCTGTTCTTCTACAATGTTCCATTCCTTCTTCGTTTTCTCCATCATCTTCTAAGAACCTTCATTCCCGAAATCATCTTCGATCCAATCGCCACCCAAAACCCTTATATTCACACCGACCCCTTTCACCAAATTAACTTCCGAATCAATCAAATCCCGTTTTTGATTTGTGGGGTTGGTTCAAAATGTCTTCTTTCACCACTATCCCTTGTCCCAAATGTCTCTCTTTTCATCATTTGGGTTTGAGTTCTCAGAACCCATCACGCCGTAATGTGCAGCTGGGGTTTAACAAATCTCAGTCGTTTGGATCTCTGAGTTGTGACGTGGTGTCAAATGGGATTCAGGTTTGTGTTTTTGGAATCATATTTTGTGAATCTAGATTTTGAAGTTTGGTTTTTTAATGTTGCTTTGTTTGTTGTTTTTCCCTCTTTTAGAATTTGGATAGTGATTGATGATGATGTTATTGCACGTGATTGATTGCTTCTTATGTGTGGTTGGTTATGTGTATGATGTTTGAGATATTCATTGTTTGAAGATTCGAAATTGAGTAAACCTTCAATTTAATACCTAATTTGTCACTCTCCTATTTGATTAAACCTCCAAATGATTAATTTTTTTTTCAATCTAGCTAGTTGGTTCTAAACTGTCACCTTTTATTTTTTTTGAAAGTAATTGTGAGACTAACTAGATAGATTATTAATAATTTAGCAACTATTTTCTATAGTTCAGGGCAATAAGTAGAAGAGATTGTGATTTCTGGAAAAATGTGTGTTGTGTCCGTGTCTGTGTTGGTGTCCGAAACTGAAACTGTCACAGAGATGAGTGTTGGGTCTTAGGATCTTATGAGCATATGTGCTGAAGTCTCCTTTTAGTGCTATGATATGAGAAAAATCTTTTTTTGTGCACTTTGCGGTCAAGATCGAGTGTTGGGTCTTAAGATCTTACATGCTAAAGTTGCTTTTTATATGACTATCATGATATGATATGGAAATACATAATATCTTAGATGATTAGACTTGTTTGTTAGATTTATGTTTTTTGAGCTACTTATTTTGAAAAAAGTCTTTTGAACTTGTTAAATTGTTAAATTATGGAATGATGGACGTGTGCCAAATTATCATTTTGCCTTTCGGTAAGATCTTAAGTGCCGTGCTACGATTCTAGTTTTACGATCTTTTACGGTCCGTTTGATCCTACTTAAGATCTCGTGCTTGACTATCTTGCTTGTGATTATTTTTAATTTATTATTTTTTTCAAATTATTATCGGTGTCCGTGTTTCATAGATTGAAATTTTATTTAATTTTTTTGTCTAAATTCAAGCTTATTGGCTGAATATATTTTTGGTCCAAAGCTTTTGTACATTATGCCTTATGGTCTTCTATGGACCTATCTTGACTGATTCATCTAGCAGAACCAACTGCAAAGCACAACCGAACTCAAAGCATCCTCCATCGTTATGGTGATGAGGATGTGAATGAGTTGCAGCCAGTTGTGATGCATGCGGGAGTTTCTTTTAGGATGCGAGTTAAGTGTGCTCATAGGGGAGAGGGTGAGATGAAGGAGAAAAAAATGACATTTTGTTTGTATTGTGATTGGTATTCTGATTTCTCGTTGCAGCTATGTTTTTCTACCCGATTATTTATTTGTTCCATCGTTTTTGTTGTGTCTACAGTGCCTCAAAAGGAAGCAGTTTTCTGTCTGGAAGTCTCAAGCACATCCTAACGAGGTTAGTTTTCATTTAGTTTTACTTTGAATGAAAAATCGTCATCATCCCTTACCCTGCTATCCCGATGATTTTTGTAGGCTGCTACCATTGAAAAGTCTTCAAATTCTGCACCTGTATTGGTCAATGAACCTAATGATGTTGCTTTACCAGAGGAGAAAGATAACCATAATGGGAAACCCTCCGGTCCAACCACTTCCACGGATGAATCTTCAGTTTCCACATTTATGAATAAAGTTTCCGAGCTTGTTAAGTAAGATTAATGTTATGTTTGGCTTTTGACTTTAGAATTGATTCCAGTCCCAAAATCAGATTTACTTAAAAGCTAATATTTCTAGCTTTTGTGGTTACCAAGGTTTTAAAAAACGGTCTGTTACTGTAAAAACGGCCACAACAAAATGTTATCGGAAGGTGTTGATACCGATACCGCTATTCACCATTTTTATGATGAAAAAGAAATTGTGGTTAATTTACATGTGACGACCGCAATTAATATCACAGCACCTACCAAAATTGCGAAAGCTTTTATACTGCAATGCAAATGCGACCGTTATTTAAAACCTTGGTGGTGACGTAGAATCGATTCTCAAATTTGTTGACAAATATGCACACCAAAACAATTTTGATCCAAACTATTCAAAATAAATTATTAAAATCACTTTTTTCGTGAATCTATCCATTAAGATATGAAAAATTAGTTTGTATCATAATTTTATGTGCAGACTTGTAGATTCGAGAGATATTGTGGAGCTGGAACTTAAGCAAGCTGGGTATGAGCTCACGATAAGGAAAAAGGAAGCTTTGCAGCCTCCACCGGTGGCGGCACAACAATCGTTTTCCTATCCAGCATATCCTTATCATCAAGCACCGCCACCGCCACCGCCACCATCTGTTGCTACTTCTGCTCCTGCAAGTGCTCCACCTGCAAAAGCCACTCTGGCTTTGCCTACAAAATCTAGTGCATCATCTCATCCACAGATTAAATGTCCAATGGCAGGAACTTTCTATCGTTGTCCTGCGCCTGGTGAACCACCATTTGTCAAGGCATGTAGTTACGATCTTTTTTGAACAAATCGCTTTTATTCTGTGATGCACACTATTTAGTACAAAATATTGTCAAATAGCTGTTACAGCGGTGCTATAGGAATTTGATCAAAACGCTATTTTCCTTGTCCATGTTTCAGGTGGGAGATAAAGTTCAGAAAGGGCAGGTTGTTTGCATCATTGAGGCTATGAAATTGATGAATGAAATTGAAGTATGTGAATTGTCCTTTTGTTTTTACATGGTTTTTATATAAATTCGTTAGAAAAAAAATTCTAATTACGTGGTTTTTATTCATTGATTTGCAGGCTGATCAAACAGGAACAATAGTTGATATTCTGGTAGAAGACGGGAAACCAGTCAGTGTAGACCTGGTACTTACTCTCTCTATCTCTCTCACGCACACGCGCATGCATGCATGTTTTACGATACACACATTTTTGTCTCATTTGTCTTCTGAAACACTCATTCACACTTGTGTTTCATTTCGCGCAGCCTCTTTTTGCAATTGAACCATGAGGAGCACCAGAAGAAGGGCCCGCCCTTACATCGTAGTTCTTGGATAAACAAGACTGTGATAAATATTTGTTGCGCAATAATATTTGTTCGGGTTTAGAAGATTATTATATTTATTTAAATAGAGACGTTTCAAGACATAAATGCCATGGCATATCAGAAGGAGTGTTAGAGTTTGTAGTTCTAAACAGTTTTAATAATATTTTTGTCTCTTAAGTTTTATAACATTAGATTTCCTATTCTAGTATGATCTTCTGTCATTTGTTTTAGAATGCATTTGAGTTCCCCTTTCCTTAAATTTTTTTTTGTTAAAATCAATTCACCAACTTCTTTGAAAATTTTACCATGAACTACGGGGTTTTGATTCCTCATTTATATGTTGGTACGTAGGCATAAGACCGAAGATCTTGTCAATCACAAAAATATAATAAATGAATTCTTTTCTCATCCCCCCATTCCATTTTTATCAAACATATTTTCAACAAATACACTTGCACACAAAAAAGGGCTCCCTAGGAGTACCTAGGACATTCTGGGTGTTAATACCTTCCCTCCGTGTAACCAACCCCCTCATCTGTAATCTCTAACATTTTATTAGTTTTGATTTGAAAAACTTCTTATCTTTGGGTTTTGTTCATACTTTTCCCCTTTCCTTTAGGAACAATAAAAGCATGGTGGCAACTCTGATTTTTCAACGACGCTGGGTTTATCCATAGCTCGATGGTCACGAATGCACCGCTACACACCATCACACCACTGGAGCCCTAGCTCCGGTCGTCTTGTTTGGCCATTCCACCGAGCTGGTCAAGATCAAAACTTCACAAAAATTTATGGATCATACACTACTTTTGAAGATAATATCACGAGGATTCCAAATATCATCTCCAAATTTTCCAACTTTCACTCTATAAGAAGATACATGGAGTTGAAAATTGAGGTATGCAAACTGAATTGATTCGATTCATCCTCAAAGCAACTCACTATTAATGTCTACATTGGCAGGACTTCAGCCAACCAAAAATCAAGGAAAAAACTTAAGAAATGATTGAGAATCGACGAAGGGAAGTTTGTGAAAATTCACCTTCAAGTAGTGATGTTGAGGCTCGATCTTGATGTGATTCCACTTAGCTTTGCTTCCTCTTGCTTGCAGGAGATGATTAAGATCAAAAGGGATGTGAATCCTTGGAGTTCTAGTTCACAAACAGAAGTTGAACTAGAAGCTCGATTTCAATGAAATCTTCAAGGTATTCTATGCAATATGGCTATGGGATTGCTGGGCAGAGCTTTGGCAAGGGCCCTCCTTGAATCTGAGGCAATGCATCTCATTATATAAGCCATGGAATTGATCTTTACACCATTTCAAATTTTGGCCAAAATTAGCAAGTTTGCATGCATGAGCATATGTTTAGGCCCAAATGATCATTACAATCAGTCCAAATTTGTGCACCAATGATGCTAAGATCACAACAAGAATCCATGCAAAGGTGTTTAACATTTGAGTTCAAAAGTTGCCAAATTGGGCCATGCAAAGAAACTATGTGAAAGTCCCTCAATATTTGTCCAAATGAAATGATCTTGGACTCTTTTGAAAGCTACGATCACGGGGAACAAATTTGATGTCGGGACTTTTTACATTTGAATCTTGGAAAATGATTAATTTTGACCTTGAAGTTGGAGGAATCAAAGATTCTTGAAAATTTTCTAAGTTAAAAGTCAATTGACCACTTTTTCCACCTTGAATAACGTTTGCTATGAGCTTCAAATGACTTTGGTTCCTTCTTCAAAGTTGTAGCTCTTTCAATTATATTCAATTTTGTCACAAATTTGACACAATTTAGTGCTAGCATGATGGAGTTATGGATTTTATAAGTTGAGGAAAATTGCTTGTTCAATGGTAATGACCCAAATGGACCTATAATGTTTCCTCTTAGTACATGCCCTTGCAAGTGAAATTTGACCTTTACATCATCTCATGGGCCTAGTGCACGCCCATGCATCCATGCAAGAGAGAAATTCAAGTTTTTCCAAAATTGGAAGTACGCAAATATCAATCCCATAGCCTATAAATAGAAGTGCATTGTGATCAGAACTGGAGGAACACCTTGCCCAAGCTTTTCTAGACTGATTCAAACCCTCACTACCATAGAATTTCTGAAGGTTTCTATTGAAATCGAGCTTGAACTTCATCTTCTGTTTGGAAGTTCAAACTCCAGAAATTCACTTCCCTTTTCATCTCAATCGACTTCAGGAAGCAAGAGGAAGATAAAACAATCAAATCTAGATCAAGATCAAGTGGAATTAGATCAACTCGAAGGTGATTTTTCAGAAACTTCTTCTCTTCGATTCTCTCTCAATTCTTCACCATTCTTTGTGATTTTTGGTTGTCTGAAGTCCTATCAATGTAGGCAAGAAGATTGAGTTGCTTTGAGGCCAAATCGAAGCAACTCAGTTCATGATCCTCAAAATTCAAATCCCAGTACTTTTTATATACTTGGAATTGGACAAAATTGAGACCAGATTCGAGCTCTTGAGCATTTTTTCTTTAAATCCATGTTTTGCTTTTTCATTTTGGTGATGGTTGATGGTGGACCAGTCCGGTGAGGTCCACCAGAGAAGAAGACAGAGCTCTGGCTCTAGTGATGTGTTGTCATGCATCTCATCCATATGATTCATTTGAATTGTTTTAATCTTGGGAGTTGCTTTTGATTACCACACGTGTGTTTCAGTTGACCAAGGAACATGTGGAACGCGCGTTTCTCACCATCTGATCTGCCACCTCAATTAATGAGGGAGATCAGATGGTTCTCATTTTTTTGAATTTCTGATTATTTCATTTAATTGCTTATATTCAATTAATTTCATTATTAATCCAAAAAAATATGGGACTTTCACCAAAAATTTTCAAATATTTTCCTCTTTCATTTTCTGAATTAAAATTATTTTTTGGATTAATTTTGAAATTTTTCATGAATTAATTATTTTTGTGCATATTTTTAATTGTTTAAAAATACTTTTGACTTTTCAAAAATAATTAATTTTTTTGTCCAAGGTCCTTTGACCTTATTTGACCTATGATAAATCTCTTGACCATTTATTTGGTGTTTTGAATAGGTTTTAGGTTTTTGATCAAACATAATTTAATTTAAATGCATTTTAATTTGAGTTTTAATTGTTTAATTGTGTAGTAATTATGTTGAGCCATTTTTATTGACTTGTGAAGTTTGACTAAGTGTTTGGGCCTTGGTCAAGGTTGATTTGACTTTTATTGGATTAAAATCATTGAATTTAAAGGATTGATGAAATGTACATTTCATCTCCCAAAATGAATGAATGATTTTTAATTTGATAAAATTCCTCCTTTGACCAATTTGTGTTTGTCTCATCTCCCCTCCCTCTTCTTCTTCAATCCCATTCTATCTCATCCCTTCCATTTACCAATGAAGTCTCAATATCCTAAGGCTAATTGGTTCATCAATAACTTCATGCTAGATGAACCAATACAAGTATGGATGAGATTAGGTCATCCTTTGATCATTTTATTTTTGTGTGTGGTATGTTTTAGGAGTATGGTTCATTATACCATGTCTCTAACATGCATTAACACAAAAAAATTAATTTCCCGACCTCAGATAGTTGTGACTTCTACATAAGTCCCATTACGATTGCTTAACATAGCGCTAAATTTTGACCCGAAAGGCATAACATTCTTGTAAGTGAGATTGTAAGTCTCCCCCCTTTCATGGTATTGTATGGAAACTTGTACTTTTTTCCTTCCTTTGGAAGATGTCTTGGTTCAAGGATCCATGCTTGTGAATAGAGGGTTGCGTATTCTCCAAAGAATGACTTAATCAATTGAAAAGCAAAACTCCACTAACTTCTAATCAACTAACATTTGACTAACTTTTATTATTATTGCTTTTAATTTCAAGTCATTTACTTTATGCCATTTATTTTCAAGTCACTTACCATTTCATTTTCCATTTACATATCATTTAACCTTTTTATGTTTATGCCATTTTCACTTTGCTCACTTGAGCCATATATTGTGATTGTATATATTTGTTTGTGTATCTTGTTTGTGTTTGTGGTCTTAGGACCTTAAAATACCTGATAAACAATAAAAACCCTAAAAAATGTTTGTGTGGACTGTTGGATTTGATCTGAGCTTTGGGCTTAGAATTAGGCAACATTCCCCATGCAAAAGGACTTGGCCAATGCCAACATTTCGGAAGCCAAGTGATTGTGATTTGAGCTTTCATCTGATACAAGTATTGGGATCTACTTAAGTTCATCTACTACATGGTCTTGATGCAAATGTTACTTTGAATCTGTGTCTAATGCCTTATCCTGATCCATTCAAGGAGTATGTCATCTGATACATGGGAAGATTAAGAAGAAGACTATGAAGTTGCTAGCTTGGATGTGTCTATCTTTATTTGATGCCTTGCTCTTCATCTTGCTACTTGTTTATTTATATTGCTTGATTCTAAAATCCAAAGGAAAAATGGGTTTCTATATGACATTCTTGTCTATTGGATTGCATCCCATTGGTCAGATCTTTTCAACTCTTAACTTTTAAATTCTTATGCTTATGATTAGTCTCTTCATCTCCTCCCATTTCTTAAATTTCAAATCTCTCCCCCTTTTCAAAATCTTCTTTGCTTGTGATTTCTAAACATAGACTCTTTTGCAAATTAGAAACTTTGGCCTTATGCCGTTGCATTTTAAAAACTCTTTTCTTAATCAAACTTGTAAATGAACTTAACCATATTGACTTAAGATTTCAAAAAGACAAAAAAGAATTAACACTCATTCAAACTTTTGGGCTTTTTGTGCCTCTTTTAAACTTAACTTTTGATTAAAAGCAACCCACTCATATTGAAATTGATAGCACGAACTACGAGGTTTTGATCCCTCATTTTTATGTTGGTACGTAGGCACAAGTACGAAGGTCTTGTCAAACACAAGAATATAATTAATAAATTCTTTTCTCATCCCCACACTCTATTTGTGGCAAACATCATTTTATACCAAACACATACACACATAAAAAGGGTTCCCTAGGAGCACCTAGGACACTTTGGGTGCTAACACCTTCCCTTTGTGTAACCAACCCCCTTATCTCTAATCTATGGCATTTTATTAGTTTTGATTTGAAAACTTCTTATCTTTGGGTTTTGTTCGTACTTTTCCCTTTTCCTTTGGAAATAATAAAAGCGCGGTGGCGACTTTGGTTTTATTTACGTTAAGTTTATCCATAACTTAATGGTCATGAATTTACCACTACAATTATCTACCACCTGTTATAGGGTAGGAAGATAATATACTCGGGCAGAGGGATATCTGTTACCGATTAAGGTAAACATATCAAGGATGACTCCCTGAGGAAAAACAAGGAATATTCATTACCAGTTTCTGGGTAAGAATAACCCACTAGGAAAATGAGGCAATAGGGGTTTAAACTACCAGTTACTGGGTAGAATACCGAAGAGAGAATATCCGTCACCGGTTAAAGTGAACATATCAAGGATAGACTCAAAAGGAAGAATATCCGTCATCGGTTAAGGTGAACATACCAAGGATAAACTTATGGGGAAAATAGGATTTACAACTACCAGTTACTGGGTAGAAGACCAAAGAGAGAATATCCATCACCTTTTAAAATGAACATATCAAGGATAGACTCAGAAGGAAGAATATCCGTCACCGGTTAAGGTGAACATATTAAGGATAGATTGCCGGGGTAAATCACCAACTTCCAGTTACTGGGTAGCTTAACAAAGGTGAATGACCACAAAAGATATATGATTTATATCTACCAATTACTGGATAGAATACCGAACAGGAAGAATACCCGTTAACGGGTTACAATAAACATATCAAGGATAGACTTGCTGGGAAAGAAGGAAGAATATCCGTTACAGATTAGGGTAAACATATCATGGATATACTACCAAATAAAATAGGATTTATATCTACTAGTTACTGGATAGATGACCAAAGAGGAAGAATATCTATTACCGGTTAAGGTAAACATATCAAGGATAGACTACCTGGGGAATGAGGAAGAATATCCGTTACCGGTTAGGGTAAACATATCAAGGATAAACCATCGAAAAAGATAAGATTTATGACTACCGGTTATTGGGTAGAAGACCAAAAAAAGAATATCCATTATCGGGTTACGGTAAACATATCAAGGATAGACTTACAAAAAAGAACATGATTTATATCTACCAGTTACTCGGTAGAATACCAAAGAGAGAATATCCATTATTGGGTTAGGATAAACATATCAAGGATAAACTACCGAAAAAGATAGGATTTACAACTACCGTTTACTGGGTAGAAAACCAAACAAGGAAGAATATCAGTTATCGGTTAAGGTAAACGTATCAAGGATAAACTTGCTAGGGAAACGAAAATGAATCTACTGGAGAAATCAAAGAAGTAAATTACCTTTTACCGGTCACTGGGTAAGTTAACACAGGTAAAGTACTCAACATTGAGAAGGATATTTCTAGTTATTGGGTAATAAACTCTTGGGGGACCAAAAGATCTATCTAGGTAAGAACTAGAAAGAAACAGTCAAACAAGACTCAACCCAATGAGGACATAACTCAAGGGGAGTGGTTCCATCAAGATAGTGAACTAGGAAGGAAGCGTAAATAATAATCATCCACGAGGAAATAACTCAGTGGGGAAGAAAAAGGATAAACTCTTTCCGCTTAAGGGGCTGACGCTCTACTTTGAAGGAGAACAGACCCACCAAATCTGCATGGGAAAATAATATCACCAAAGTAGAGGATCAGAAAAAAAAAGGTCAATGCGTAAATTGCATAATGAAATATATGATGCTATGTCTATGCATGTATATGCATGAGTATGTATATGATTATGCTGCCAAAAAAGTACAAAGGATACAAACATGATGATCCAATAATCATAACTAGATACTCGGCTAATCTAACCAAGACGGGAACACCAATTGGAGAAACTGCAGGGATGAAAATAAATCATCGAGGATATAAATCCTCACTTCAAATATTCAATTCCTTGGGGACAACACACAACCATGTACTTAAGGAAGACTGGGGATATAACAATCCAAAATAAATGCTCAACTCTGGTTGGGGAAACGCATGGAGAACATGCATCCGACCAAAAACTGCTGAAGACTCATCACTCAGAGGAAATGAAGAATATATATATATATATATATATATATATATATATATATATATATATATATATATATATATATATATATATATATATATATATATATATATATATATATATCAGTTACAGTCATGGAGATCGAGACAAATCCAACTTCCATACTCGACTCTCAAGAGAGGAAGAAATAACTGCTAGGGGATAAGCAAAGATTGACAAAGATCTTGCTTAAAGATCAAACTCTCTGGTAGAGGAGAAAATATAGCTTGGCAACTCTGCGGGGGAAGAAATCATTGCTGAGGATATCAACCAATACACAAAGGATAAGACAGATCTGCTGAAGATCCACATCTTTAAACTGAGGATATATATATATATATATATATATATATATATATATATATATATATATATATATATATATATATATATATATATATATATATATATATATATATATATACTTCAAAGCAACAAGTCAACGCTGCGGAAAATTTTAGGTCAACACCATATCAGATGGGAGACAACCCTATAGGGGACGACTTCATCAAAACTGCTCAGAATCAAACGTTGTCTGAGTGAGGAGATCTTTCATCAGAAGAGGAAACTTTACGAGGAATCCACGTCACAACAATAGGTAAAACTCTGAGAGGGGAACCAGACGACTTACTAGGGATTCCATCTATCAATATCAACTCTGTGGGGACTTCACTGGGTATTAAAATCTTCTAGGAAAAATCAAGCGGCGCACGAGGATGCAATCAACAACATTTTCCTTAAGAGGAAAAAAACAAAAATCACAAGACTCTTCTTGGAGATTGTGAAATGAACCAATTCCAAGGTACTAAAAATATCAGCCTGTCAACAGAAATCGCAAAGGGGAAACACTGCCACGGCTATGCGGCAACCAAATAAAGGTGTTGGGGGATCTGACAACCAAATAAATGTTTTACTGGCGATCCAGAGTTCAATCACAATGTCAATGCAAATTGAGAATGAAATCATGAAGGCCTCATCCAAGGAAGGATGATGCACCATAAAGAGAATAACATATGAGCTCCACCAGGGATAAATGATAAATTGCTTGGGGAGCAACTATCAACCATGTTTGGGATGAACGACAGAATTTTTAGGTAGCAAACACCACCAAAAAAATGCTTGGGGAAGACAACAATGCTTCACACGTCAAGACTTGTCGTTCTAAGATTGTTGTTGACATTCCTTTTCGAATTCAATGTTGTTAATGCTTTATTATTTCAGAAAAAATGATTATTAATTGATTTATTTATTTCAAAATTATCATCATAAAAGTTCAATTTTATAAAAAATAAAAAAATAAGAATAGAAATCTATTGGATAAAAGCTCAACTTTATTTAATAGAATGGTAGTCCGTAAATGGCAGGACTCCATGGATCTTTACAAAGTTTGAAAACGGTAATTTACGTGGAAAAAGGGATACATTAAATACAATGACCACTACTCTTCCTACCAACTTTGAAATACATTGTGCTTTATCTTTGGTTGAGAATGATGAACCAGAACCAAATGATTGTTCAAAACTGCTTCAAAGATCAGGACTAGCCGGATGTAGTTACTTGCCATAATCCATAATTTTTGCCTAGATTTCCCCAAGGTAGGGTACTCAATCTACCGGGATAGTTTTCTGTTTTATGTCTCTAACTTTTTTCTAGATCTCCCTTTCAGGTTTTCAATCCACCGAGACGCTCATTTTTTCCTAAGCCCCCCTTTCGGGCTTTTAACTTAACGAGCTATTCTTTTCTTTTTTAGGCGAAGTATTTCTTGACTGCTTCGGAGTTCATAGGACGAGTGAACTCTTCACCATTCATAATTGTAAGAACTAATACACCGCCTGAGAAGTCCCTCTTGACAACTATAGCGGTAAATTCATGACTATTAAGCTATGGATAAACTTAATGTCAATAAAACCAGAGTCGCCACCTCGCTTTTATTGTTTCCAAAAGAAAAGGGAAAAGTAGGAACAAAACCCAAAGATAAGAAGTTTTCAAATCAAAACTAATAAATGCCAGAGATTACAGGTAAGGGGGTTGATTACACAGAGGGAAGGTGTTAGCACCCAAAGTTTCCAAAGGAAAAGGGAAAAGTAGGAACAAAATCCAAAGATAAGAAGTTTTCAAATCAAAACTAATAAAATGCCAGAGATTACAGGTAAGGGGGTTGGTTACACAGAGGGAAGGTGTTAGCACCCAAAGTGTCCTAGGTACTCCTAGGGAGCCCATTTTTATGTGTGTATGTGTTTTGGTATAAAATGATGTTTGCAACAAATAGAGTGTGAGGATGAGAAAAGAATTCATTAAATATATTTTTGTGTTTGATAAGACCTTCGGACTTGTGCCTACGTATCAACATAAAAATGAGGGATCAAAACCTCGTAGTTCGTGGTAACAATTTCTAAATGAGTGGATTGCTTTTAACAAAAGTTTGAATTTTAAGAGAGGCACAAAGGGCCCAAAGGTTTGAATGAGTGTTAGTTCTTTTTGTCTTTTTGAAATTTTAAGTCAATATGGTTAGATTCATTTACAAGTTTTGTTTAGGAAAAGAATTTAAAAATGCAATAGCATAAGGCCAAAGTTTCTAATTTGCAACAAAGTCTAAGTTTAGAAATCACAAGCAAAGAAGATTTTTAAAAAGGGGGAGAGGTTTTGAAATTTAAGAAATGGGAGGAGATGAAGAGACTAATCCTAAGCAAAAATTTAAAAGGTAAGAGTTGAAAAGATCTGACCAATGGGATGCAATCCAATAAACAAGAATGCCATATAGAAACCCATTTTTCCTTTGGACTTTAAATCAAGCAATATCAATAAGCAAATAGCAATATGAAGAGCAAAGCATCAAATAAAGATATCCACATCCAAGCTAGCAACTCCATAGTCTTCTTCTTTATCTTCCCATGTATCAGATGACATACTCCTTGAATGGCTCAAAATAAGGCATTAGACACAAGTTAAAAGTAACATTTGCATTAAGACCATGTAGCAGATGAACTCAAGTGGATCCCAATACTTGTATCAGATGAAAGCTCAAATCACAATCACTTGGTTTCAGAAATGTTGGTATTGGCCAAGTTCTTTTGCATAGGGAATGTTGCCTAATTCTAAGTCCAAGGCTCGGATCAAATCCAACAGTCCACATAAACATTTTTTAGGTTTTTTTTTTGTTGTTTATTAACTATTTTAAGGTCCTAAGACCACAAACACAAACAAGATACTCAAACAAATATATACAATCACAATATATGACTCAAGTGAGCAAAGTGAAAATGGCATAAACAAAAACATGTTAAATGATATGTAAAATGGCAAATGAAATGGTAAATGACTTGAATTTAAATTTTCATAAAGTAAATGACTTGAAATTAAAATCAATAATAATAAAAGTTAGTCAAGTGTTAGTTGATTAGATGTTAGTGAATCTTTGCTTTTGAATTGATTAAGTCATTCTTTGGAGAACACTCAACCCTCTATTCACAAGCATGGATCCTTGAACCAAGACATCTTCCAAAGGAAGGAAAAAAGGCCAAGTTTCCCTACAATACCATGAAAGCGGGAGACTTACAATCTCACTTACTAGAATGCAATGCCTTTTGGGTCAAAATTTAGCGCTATGTTAAGCAATCGTAATTGGACTTATGTAAAAGTCACAACTATCTGAGGTCGGGAATTAGAAACTTTGGTGTTAATGCATGTTAGAGATATGGTATAATGAATCATACTCCTAAAACATACCACACACAAAAATAAAATGATCAAAGGATGGACCTAATGTCATCCATACTTGGATTGGTTCATCTAACATGAAGTTATTGATGAACCAATTAGCCTTAGGATATTGAGACTTCATTGGTCAATGAAAGGAATAGAATAGAATGGGATTGAAGATGAAGAGGGAGGGGAGATGAGACAAACACAAATTGGTCATGGGAGGAATTTTATCAAATTAAAATCATTCATTCATTTTGGGAGATAAAATGTACATTTCATCAATCCCCTAAATCCAATGATTTTAATCCAACAAAAGTCAAATCAACTTTGCCCAAGGCCCAAACACATAGTCAAGCTTCTCTAGTCAATAAATATGACTCAACATAATTTCTACACAATTAATCAATTAAAAATCAAATTAAAATGCATTTAAATTAAATTATGTTTGATCAAAAACCTAAAACCTCTTCAAAACACCAAATAAATCCCCAAGAGATTTATCTTAGGTCAAAAAAGGTCAAAGGACCTTAGACAAAAAATTTCATTATTTTTGAAAAGTCAGAAATATTTTTAAACAATTAAAAATATGCACAAAAATAATTAATTCATGAAAAATATCAAAATTAATCCAAAAACGATTTTAATTCAGAAAATTAAAGAGGAAAATATTTGGTTTTTTTGGTGAAAGTCCCATATTTTTTGGATTAAAAATGAAATTGATATGAATTAATTAAAAATAATGAATTACATGAAATAATTAGAAATTCAAACAAAGGAGAGCCATCTGATCTCCCTCATTAATTGAGGTGGCAGATCAGATGGTTAGAAACGCGCGTTCCCTATATTCTCTAGTCAACTGTCCCACACGCGTGGTAAATAGAAGCAACACACGAGATTAAAACATTTCAGCTGGATCCTATGGTTGAGATGTGTGACAACACATCATCGGAGCTAAGGCTCTGGTCTTCTTCTCCGGTGGACCTCACCGGACTGGTCCACCATCAACCATCACCAAAATGAAAATCAATGACATGGATTTAAATAAAAATTGCTCAGGAGCTCGAATCTGACCTCAATTTTGTCCAGATCCAAGTATATAAAAAAATACAAGGATTTGAATTTTGAGGATCATGAACTGAGTTGCTTTGATTTGACCTCAAAGCAACTCAATCTTCTTTCCTACATTGATAGGACTTCAGACAACCAAAAATCAACAAGAATAGTGAAGAATTTAGGGAGAATCGAAGAGATGAAAACTCTGAAAATTCACCTTCAATGGAGCTTTAGATTGGCACGATCTTGCTTTCAATTATGCTCGGCCTTACTTCAGATGCTTGATGGAAGCGGAATGAATCAAAGAAAGGGATGGACTCTTGGAGTTTCAATCTCAAAACAAATGGAAAATTGAAACTCGATTTTCAAAGAAAATCTTCAAGTTTATCCTTCAATGGTGAGGGTTTGAGGTTGCAGGTTCAACGATTGGGCATGAGGTCTTTAATTCTGAGCAATGATGGTCTTATTTATTGGCCATGATATTGATTTCCACACACTTCAAATTTTAGCAAATTTTGAAATTCTCCTTTGCATGGTTGCATGGGCGTGTGCTAGGCCCATGAGATGATGTGATCTGATCCAAAAATGAGTGTGCATCATGCTGAAATCATGTTAGAAGTCCATGCAAATGTGTGTGAAAAATGGAAGTTGAAATTATCCAAATGGTCCCTTAACTTACACCCATGCGCAAGTACCTCATACTTTGGCCAAATGAGATGATCTTAGACTTTTGGGAAATGTGAGATCAAGGGGAACAACTTTCATGTTGAACGCTTTTTCATTTGATACTTGGATCATGATGAATTTTGAGGTGGATGTTTGGGAAATCAAACATATTTGAATTTTTTTTAAGTCCCAAGTCAAATGTTCACTTCTTTCACGTTGAATAACTTTTTCTATGGACTTCAAATAAGAAATGTTCCTTCATCAAAGTTGTAGCTATTTAAAACCTATTAAATTTGGTCACAAATTTGACCTCATTTGGATTTGTAATGAAGGAGTTATGCATTTCAGAAGTTGAGGAAAATCACTTGTTAAATGGTAGTGGCCGAAAATGACCTATAATGTTTCCTCTTGGCACATACATTTTAAAGTTGAATTTACACTTAATCAAAACTTAAAAGTTGAAGTAGACATCTTGAATTTTATCATGAAATTTGAATGGCTTCCATCTCATAAAAATTGAGCAATTTATGGTCTTGGGAGATTGACCTCCAAACTAGGGTTCAGACAAAATGACCTATAATCTTTCACCATAAAAAATGACTTTACAAGCAAAAATAGCTCTTGACCTAAACACAAAAGTTGTTTGGAATGTAATTTTGAGTAACTTTTATCTTGGAATAATTTTCATATGACAAATATTTTAGGAGATAGGGTCTAGGGAACCCCAGTTTTGACTAGTTGACTTTCTCTGTTCAACCACCATGAATCAACTTTCTAGCTTGATATTATCTTGACTTTTGGGACTCATGGTGGATCATATATGCATAATATGATGCAATGTGAAGTATCCCTTGAAATATTTGATCAATTGTTAAAGAAACGTGTTGAAGAAGTCACACAAGATACCCAGCTGAATTAGGGTTTCCAAGGCAAACAAACTCCAAACTCTTGATGATTTCTTAATCAAAATAACATGTGAAAATCATGGGGAACCATATATGATTCTTAGAGCCAATGTGAACAAATTCTTGATTGTGCTCCTTGCATTAAGGGTCTTAAACCCTAGATATGAGCTTGATAGAGCATAGGTGAGCATACACATTACCTACAAAAGCAACAAACTATACATTGACATATTTTTGGTATTTTGGTTAGTAAATAATGAAAAACAAAGTATGATACAATCAAATTGTGCTTGGTGATCTCTCCCAATGCAAACCCAATGAATGAGGGGTAAGGAGGATGCCAAGGTGTGACCCCAATGCTAATGCATATGATGAGATAACATGAGGGATCTTAGGGTCAAAATTAGGGTCTTACAGCTGCCCCTATTTAAGGACATTCTAGCTGAGGAGATGAAGGTTAAAATCTTCATATCTTTTCAGTAGGATGGACTTAAATAACAATAATATAAATAAATTTTGGTCCCTAAGAGACCTCATGATGCACATGATATGAAATGTTAAAAATAATCTCTATGGAAAAATGTTTCCACAAAGGAAAAGAATCCGGAGAGATTGAAAGTCCGCAGGAGCTCAATGCTTTCAATAAGGAAAACTCACTAGGGAGACAGACACTCCGGGGGATAACAAAAGTTGTGTGTATGCCATGCTACGACTTTAAACTGCTGGGGGACACAAGGGATTCCATAAAAACAAATCAATGGAAGGACTCAACCGAGGATAACAGGGAAACTCTACAGGGGAAACAAGTAAATCAGGGCAAAACTCAAATACTCGATCCAAACAGGAATTGGTGATTTCACAGAGGAAATACGCACTCAAACTCAACTGGGGAAGAAATAAACTTCAACACATGAGTGACAGAAGTATATTATCAATTACCTGTTACTAGGTAAGGAGATAACATAATCTGACAGAGAGGACATCCATTACCGATTAGGGTAAACACAACAAGGATGACTTGCTGAGGGCAACAGAAGGTGCATTCATTACCAGTTACTGGGTAAGAATAACCAGCTGAGGAAAAGCCAAATAAGATTTACAACTACCGGTTACTGGGCAGAAGACCACAAAGAAAGAGAATACCCGTCACTGGTTAAAGTGAACATATCAAGGATAAACTTAAGGGGAAGAATATTTGTCATCGGTTAAGATGAACATATCCAGGATAGACTGCCGGGAAAAAAATTAGGAATTACATCTATCAGTTACTAGATAGAATACTGAAAAGAGAATATCCATCATCGGTTAGGATGAATATATCATGGATAGACTTTGAGGGGAGAAATAGGATTTACAACTACTAGTTACTGGGCAGAAAACCACAAAGAGAAGGAAACCTGTCATCGGTTAGGATGAACATATCAAGGATTAACCCTCTGGGGAATGAAATAGGGATTACAACTACCTTTATTGGGTAGAATACCAAAAAGAGGATATCCATCATCATTTAAGATGAACATATCAAGGATAGATTCAAAGGGAAGAATATCCGTTATCGGTTAAGATGAACATATCAAGGATAGACTTCCTGTGAAACGTGAAAACGGATCCGCTGGGGAAAATAAAGGAAGTATATTACTTTTACCGGGTACTGGGAAAAAGTAAAGTACTCACAAATCAAGAAGAATATTACCATTTACTTGGTAACAAACTCTCGGGGGATCATGGTATCTATCTAGGCAAGATCTAGAAAGAAAAAGTCAATCAAAGTCTCAACCCAATGAGGATATAACTCAGGGGGAATGGTTCCATCCAGATAATCAACTAGGGAGGAAGCTGAAATCATGATCATCCAAGAGGAAATAACTCAGTGGGGAATGAGAAAGGTTAAATTCTTTCTGCCTAAGGGGGCTGACACTCTACAATTGAAAGAGGACAGACACACCAAATCTGCGCGGGGGAGAGGATACCACCGTTTGAGTGGTTTCCTTGAGTGACTAGGTTTTGAGCAGATAGACTCAAGAAGACAAAGACTGTTTGTCTTTGTGGTGTCTGTAATCAATTTCAGTTATAATGGATTAAGTCCTTGTTAAGAAGGTAAAATCACCTTGGTAGGGTGGACTGGAGGTAGCATCGTTAACAATGAACATGTAAGAACAAAACTGGTTCTACAATAAAATTCTAAGATTTTGATGATAACAAATGATGAAACCAAAAATGGCACTCTAATGAGATTTTTTCTAAGTATGCAAGACTCTGAACATTCATGCAGGACTCTGAACATTCATGCAGGACTCTAAACACTTACGGAGGATTCTGACCATATATCAGATGCAAACGTATGTCAGATACAAAGTATTAGATGATCAGACGCTGCTAAGAAAGGAGTACGTCCAGAACACTCTGATTCTGATGAAAGACAGCAAAGTTAAAAGTTAGAAGCTCCAACAAACTACTGACCTTAGACTCTGATACTTAAGAAGACCAGTACACTGAGAAGCTCTGATGAATTCAGACGTAATCATCCTCTGAAGAATGACTCTGGTACATCAAGACTCTGATGAAAATTCACAAGTCAAGAAAGCATAACGGAAAGAAATCTCACTATGGAAAGGAAGTATTTTAAGAAAGATTTTAAAAGGCGGACAAAATGGTTATAGAAAGAAACAACAAAAGTAATGACATTAAATACTCATCATTGACCAAGATTCTGTCATCATTCCAACGGTCCTTCTCAACTACTATATAAAGGATGGATTACTTCTTTAGAGAGACACACCTGAGACGCACAGAAACATCAATCACATTCTCTCTCAATTTTCACGAGCTGCTGCTCCTTGCGTGAAAGACTCTTGCTCTAATACTTTTATGTAATACTTGCTTACTGTTAGAAGCTCTTTATATTACAACTCTATTTTCTGCCTGAATTATTTTTTCTCAAGTGACTCTGCGCAGTCTGTATACTTGAGAGGGCTAAGAGATTATTCTCTTAGACGATTGGTTGTGTAATCCTTCAAGATTAGTGGATTAAGTCCTTTTTGAAGGCGAAATCACCTTGGCCGGGTGGACTGGAGTAGCTTTGTTTTTCAAGCGAACCAGTATAAAAATTTTGTGTGTTCTTATTTTCTTGAAAAAGCTTTTATTTCCAAAATAATTCAAACCCCCCTTTCTTGTTTTTCTCACCTTCAGAACCAGTATAAAAATAACATTGTTATTTTTTCTTGTTCGTGTTATTGTTTGATTAAATTGGTTTTGAAAAAGCTTTTGATTTTAGAAACCCAATTCAAACCCCATTTCTTGTGTTTCTTACCACCTTCAAAATGCACGTGACAATCCACTAAGTGAGAATATCATTGATAAACTCCTTAGTGATGATACATGTTAAAACAAACTTCTGCATGATACCTCTATTGAAGTTGACCCAAGTGTCATTTCTAAAAATGTTGTCCATGTTGTTAACAAGAACTTTTCTAAAGTTGTGATTGATGATGAAATTACTAGTGAGGACGAGTTAGAATCCAGTCAAGATGATACAGAGATGTCATTAAAGTTGTTAGTAACAATAAGGATTAAATTCCTGAAATTGAACAAAGTGTGTTAGAAGAAGATAGTAATGGAAATGTGTCAGAAGAAGTTAATGATGGTTATAACGAAAGTGAGGAAGATAAGGAAGTCGAAAATAAAGTTACTGATGATGTTGAAGGAATTAAGGATGATCTCGTAACGGTGTGAGTAAAGATGTTAGTGAAATTGTGGGTGTCACTAAGAAGGTTAATGTGATAGCTAATAAGGATGTCACTCGTGATGTTAATAACATTGATGAGAATGTTTTAGAAACTAATGTGCGTACTACTATTAGTCATCATAATAATATGGAGAATGATGTTAGTGACCTTCCTGAAAATCCAATTGATTATGGAGATATTTTAAGTGATGATGTTCATAATCATGTTAGTCCCGACGTCAATGACAATGTTGAAAAACATATTTATGCTGCTGAAGAAGTTGCGGCTTCTTAAAAGACTCCTAAAAAGTCCAAGAGGTCAGGTGTATAGAAAATGTCTGTTCTGAAACCTAAAAGGTCCACCACCACCAAATCGTCTATTGTGTCAAGCAAGAATAAAAGTAGTTCCAAGAAAAATCCGTAAGCTTTGAAGAAGAATAAATCCTCATAAAAAGGGAAGAAGGCTACAGTCAAAGAAAAATACAAATGCAGAAAAGAAGAATGTTGTAGTAAGAATAAATAAACCTTCTGAAAAGCATGTTGTTGAAGATAAGTTTGTAGGAATTCTAGATGGAATTTTAGAACTTTCTACAAAAAGAAGTAAGAGAGTGGTGGGCAGAAAGAAGCCTCCATAAAATGTTCTTGTTGTTCCATTAGACAATGTCTCATTTCATTTTGAGGATAAAATCTTAAAATGTAAATATGTGTTCCATAAATACATAGCCCTTGAGGGAGAGTTATTAGAAGAAGCCAAGAAATGTAGTAGAGTAATAGAGATGTAGAGTGATGCACAAATCCTGAAGACTATGGTCAATGTTAGCCCCTTCTATCCAAGACTGATGAAAGAGTTCATTGTAAACATTCCAAAAGGTTTCAAGGTTACTGGAAGTAACGAATAAAAAAAGTTCATGTCTATGGACACAACTTTTGATTCTCTCCGACCATCATTAATGAATACCTAGGAAGAGGAAAAATTATTAGTGTTGATTGTTTTCCTCCATTAAAGATCATTGCTCAATATATTGTAGGAAACATCCATGACGATTGGCCCTCCAAAGGTTTGGAGACTTCCTCAAACTTGAGTGTCAAATATGCTATCCTGCACAAGATTGGTATTTAATACCAGACACCCTCAAATATGTTGAACATGTGACCCTATACACAAGAGGGGAATGAATTATGGGGTTTTTTAAATCGTTGGTTTAAAACAAAATCATTTTCAAAATCAAAGTTGAAAGCATTTTATCAAAAAAGTTTGAATAAGCAGCGGAAATTAGAAGTAAAGAAATTAAGTGGAAAATAGAAGAGATAATGGAAGGGAGAATGATACTAGAAAGTTATAGAGGTTCGATCTAAAAAAATGACTTACTCCTCTCCCCAAGGATTGACCTTTAGAGTATCCACTATCTTCTTGAGAGCTTTTATAAGGTTAAGCCCAAGAACCACATTATACAAGGAAATAAAATTTTAGGCTAACTTCCAATCAAACAACAAAATAAGGCTTGGAATGGTTAGTCTTCAAACAAAATAACAAACAAATTTTTGAGCGGTTAGTCTCTAAGCTAAACTGATATTTTGCACAACATGATCTTGAACCAAGATGGCATTTTGAGTTGTCTATTCTCCGAGCCAAAATATGGTTTTATACGGGCTAACCTCAAAATAAACATAGATTTTTACCGAGTTGATCTTGAACCAACTGAGTTTTTAACCAGGTTGAACTCAAAAACCATGTAAGATTTACACCAGATTGATCTTGAACCAATAAAGATTTTGATCTGTCTGAGGTCAAGAACCGTTGTGAAGATTTTTCACTAGTTATTCTTCATCAATAGAAAAAGAGAGATTTTCTTCAATGTCGGAGCTCACAAACCAAACAAAAACTTATTATAATCCTCAAAGACAAACAAAGATCTTTTATAATGGTTTAGCTCCCAACTAAGATAATCACTTCCTAAGGAAGAATGATTTACTCAAGCAAAAACTTACTCTTGATAAATTTCAAATTAAGCCCTCACCTAAAACAAAGTTTCACACTAAACAAAAGAATGCTCTCAAAGCACTATGACTAAAATATGTGAGAAAAATAGAAATGATTTAGTGAGATTATAAGAGAAGGAAAAAGTGAGGATTTTCACTTTTTCTATATGATTTGAAATGATAGAGAAGCTCTCTATTTATAGGCCATGAAATGGTGTAAATTTTTTAGAAACATTTCATGGTATAATTAATTGACCTAATTGATTAGATAATCAATTAGGCAGTGCAGATAATTGATTATTCATGCCTAAAATGAAAGTTTTTGATAGACAGTCGTTATCAATCATTAAGAGAAAATCGCAAGCGATTATAGACTCAATCATCTATCATCTAATTAATAATGGAAAACACCTAATCAATTAGATAATTACGAAAAGTCTCATAGTCAAATGAACAATTTCTTAATCAACTGGCTAGGCTCCAATAACAATTTTTTTTGTTATTTTAGTTAAAAAAGTGAGAGGCTTGTCAAAGTTTTAACTGTGTTTGTGATTTATCCATAATACTTCCAGAAACATCCTTGTGTATTTACAATACACTTATCACTCAAGCAAAGACGACCAGACGAGCTTTCACACTTATAAGATTTCACACTCTTAAGCTTCAAGTTTTAGCATTGTCTTTGACTTTACTATTACACAAGAATCTTTAGTCTTCTTGATGAGACTTGAGATATTTACATGTTAGTTTCCTTAATTTGAGATGTCTTAAATCACTAGTGATTATAAATCCTAACTCTTCACTTGAGAGTCATTGGATTAAAGAGTTCAAGATTTGTCATCATCAAAGTTACTTTAGCTTGATTTGAAAAGATAACTTGATCAATCACCTTAGGCATATTTTAATATTTGAGCTAACTTCAAGACTTCAAGATTTTTCATCATCAAAGTTACTTTAAGTATTATCGTCATCAAAACCATTTTAAGTGTTGTCATCACCAAAATTATGTCACTATTAAAGCTAAGTAGTTGCTTCTTTAATCTTGATATCACCAAGCTTTATTATCTTGAATCACTTCTTGAATATACATGAAAAAAACATATATCTACATAATCATGGTTTAGGTATTATCCCTTGCCTTGCTAGCTTGATATATCAAATAGGAACTAGGTATGCATTTGACTTTCAGGAATATGTGTTTGAGAAAGTTGTTAAGTGATCAATATATTTTAATACACCATATTAAACTTTATGCTAAACGTTTTTTAATGACTTGTTTTGAGTGTGTTTCCTAAGTTTAGCTTATTTCTGCTTTTAATTTAATTCGATTATTTATTTTCTAAATAAGCGGTAATTTGATACATTCTCTCTCTGTAGGTCATAACTTGAACTACGAAAATCAGAATGACATGTTCTTTTATGCGTAGGAAAGCTAAGAGGATAATATACAAGTTTTGTGTTGAAGTCAAAAGTTGATTTAGAGAGAAAAAAGGTCGAATAGTTCGTTTTAGTTCCAAACTTATGAAAATAGTTAGTTTTAGGCCTACTTTTATGTTTTTCGGGTCGGATGTTATTAGGGCCCAATTTATCTTTTATTATTTAAAAGTTTTTGCAGCCTTAGGGCAGACATTCAACATTCGCAAAATAAAAATAAGGATTACAAATTCTATGGAGAGTTAATTCCCAAAGAGTCGATCTGTTGTTTTGGATTCCACTTTGAGGTTTTTATAAATTTCAGTTTAATTTCGATTTCGTTTCAATTCTTCCTATAAACCCGTTTTCTTAATTCATATGTTTTCATTTGCTTAACTCTATTGTTGCTTATAGGATAAAGTTAATTAAATTCGACTTTTGTATGATCATTAAATATAATCACGTTAGCGTAGTTTATCGTGTTTGATTAAGTCATTTTTGGTTAAGTCGCAATAGCTTAAATCCATTTGGTTTATTCGAAAATTAGGAACATACATCACATAATACCAATTTCGCTTGCCAATGGGTATTGTAATCAAATAGGGTCGGATCCGCTTAGGGTACTAGAATTATAAGAATCGATGATGAGTAGGAAATTGATACAGTAAATTAGCTTATTTATACATTTTTCTTTCACCTTTAATCATCTTCGATTTAAGTTTTGAACTTAAAACCCCCCTTCTTTTCTTTTGATTGGTTAAAACATTCAAGAGTCCTTGCAATACGACTTAAGTGTCACTTTCGTTTTACTACACTTTTTAACTCATTTTCGAGCCATGTGCGTTATTGGATCATTAAGCATGACAAGTCTTATGATGATAAACTTCCATTTGGCTTTCATTCCATGATTTTTGGAATGTTTATTAATAAAAAACATGATATTATGTATGTTGAAGATGAAATATGAGTTTCTCCTAGTTTGTTAAACTTTAGTTATAAACTATTTGCTGGGAAACATATCCTAGACATTGTAATCCCTAATATTCCAAATATTAATGAGTTTGATCTGGAATTTAGTGAAAGTGTTATTATTGTCCCACCCTTGTCTATTTTGGTAGGAAGCCATCTTCTCAAAGTTCTTATGCAGGAATCTAAGGTCTTACAGGAAATAATAGCTACTTCTAATATTAGAAAGAGTGTGGTTGAATGGATTATTTAAATGATGAATCCAAAGGATGTTGGTGCATTATCTTCTCAAGTTGATGTCTTTAATGATGAGAAAGACGTTGAGAGATTAGGTGTGGATGAAGACTTGGCAAGTAGTGATGAAGACGAAGAGGTTGAGTAAAAGATTGATTGTGGTGCCTCCTCCCAATAATATGATGAGTGACTCCAATATATGTTTGTATTATTCTTTTGATGGTTTGTTCTAATGATTCTGATGTTGCATGCCATTTGTATGGCCGAATAATATGTTCTCTTTTGGTTATTTCCCCTGTGTGGGATGGATTTCATGTTCTATAGTGATGCTTATTTCCCCTGTGTGGGATGGACATTGTGTTTCTTCATTTGTATACCCTTGTGGGCCCGACAAGTCTCCTTCCTTTGTCCCTTTTAGGAAAATAGAGGAGTAAGAACATTCCTTTTGTTATACTATGAAATTTGGTTTTTCATACATGCTGTGATCTCTAATTAGCATGTTCCATTTATGCTCTGGTTTGATCTGATGTAAGCTGCCATGCTATGTTCGTTATCTTTATTTTTTCCTTGAAGTTGATGTGACCTAGAGAAATAACCTAGAAGGTTGTTTGTAAGGATGTGCATAACATATTGCATCTTGTTAATTTGACTAAAACTTGGCCAAAGGGGGAGTTTGTTACTACTATGATTGACAAAATTTCATAGAAAACAGGTTAAGTAAGATGTTCTAACGTTATGCGAGACATTCTGTCTTGAGGTACTTCATGATGCAGTTTCTTATTGGAGATATGCGAATCTAGATGTTATAACTTTATACGAGACATTCTGTCTCGAGCTACTTACTTGGCACACAAGTTTTAATGGCATGAATCTTGCACTTATAGGATTTGTTTCCTTTTTTGTTCAATCAAATATCAGAATTAAAACTCGTCCTCATTTGGAAAAGATTTATTCTAAATCCATTTCTAGAAATATTAAAGTTCTTATTCATATCATATTCAAATATAATTATATTTTTTTAATCAAGATTCATAATCATTGTTATAAAGATTAATATTTTGTGCGCTTTTTGGAATCCAGCCGCGTTCGCGCCAAAACATTACAGGACTTTTTGCCGTGCAATTGTTGCTCTTTAAGGAGGAATTCTACCTGATGTGAAGATTTAGACCTCCCATTTTAAGGAGGCATTCTACCTCATGTGAAGATTTACAATTGTTTCTTTTTGCTGAATCTAAGGCCATTTGTGCTTGGGTTGTTATACTCTATTTATGGGGTTATTTTTATAAGTTAGGAGAATATAGTATTTATGTTGTAATTATGATTCACGACTTCGTATAATTTTGTAATTATACAAACACTTGGGAGAGTGTTTATGAGACAGTGAAAAGGTTCTTACATTCAGGGGGAGCCTAGATCAAAGTTCATGGGAAAAATTAAGAAAAAGGTTATGAGCTGGGAGAGTTTACATGAGATCGTCATGTAATATTGACTACTAAAAGTTAATTTCCTTTCATAGTGATGATGCCCTCTAGATGTAGGTGACTTTGCGCCAAACTGGGTTAACAATTACTTCTGTTATTTATTTTACGCTTTTATTACCTTTGTTACAAAATATTGTTGTCATACACATTGTTCCAATATTGTGTCTCACATTTTATCATTGGTAGACCAAAGTTCCACTATTAACAAGGTACAAATCACTTTGGACATATTTAAAATAATTGAGGGATAAATGAGAGCTAGTAGAGGAACTCAGATTAGTAGGCATATACATATCAGTGCTAGTGTGTTAGATGGAAACATAAGCTTGGGAATCAGAAGGAGGGTCATCAAATATGGGGAAGAAATTTTGAGATTTACAAGTAGAATGGGATGAAGAATTAACTTTGAATGGAAAAATTATGTCATAGAAAATGACATTTCTAGACACAAACACAATATGATTTTGTATATGGTATAGAATATAACTTTTGGTGCCCTTTGTATAACCAAGAAATATTGTTTTTCTAACTCTAAAATCAAATTTTCTTCTATGTGTCTGCAATGTTGTTGCAAAACAAAAACAAACAAAGACCTTTAAATGTATCAGAGATGGAAAACTATTGAATAAGATCTCAGATATAGAAATTCGACATGTATAAAGGAATGCTAGAATAGAAAAATAAGGATCTAGTAAAATTTAGGATATGATGATGTTTCCTCTCTACCATCCCATTTTGTTGGAGTGTCTCAACACATTATTTTTAATGTAAATTACATTTTTAAAAAATAAATTTAGACAAGGAAAAAAACTATGTGCCATTATCAGACCTTAGGCATCCGAGGGATGTTTGAAACTAATTCTCTATGCATGGCACATTAAACAAGACTCTTTTTAGTTTGATCTTTTGTTTTGAGAAAAATTACCCAAGTGTGTCTTGTGTAGTCATCTACCAATATTAAAATATATTTGTGTCCTAGCATATAAATAGTAGAGAAAGGTCCCTACAAATCAACATGCAAGATATCAAAAGGAGCACAAGAACGAGTAATGCTACTAGGAAACATAAACTTTCTTTGTTTAGCACAATAACAAAATTCATAAGGTTCTACATGATTTTACAAGTAATGAATATTTTTGAAACAATTGGTAATCCTATACCACAAATATATCCTAGTCTTAAATGCCAAATGTTACAAGAACTATTTCAACATAATTATAAGTTAAAGAATAATATGCATAGTCAAGAACATATATACTATCCTTTTTGCAACTTAGCTATACTAGTAATTTCCTTGGAATGGTTATGGAGGATTTTAAATGTATTAAAATTGAATTGCAAATAAAAATAGTTGCTACTAACAAGTTAGCAAACATAAATCAAGTTTATATGGAAACTATGAATGTAAAGAATATTATGTAGAGTCAAAGAAGAAGAAATAACAACACTACCTGATATGAAGCAATGATTTGAGAACCATCAGATATAATAACAAGAATAAGAACTATGTTTTTATACTCAATAAAACATGAAAAGGAAATATGGTCAAAAGCACCAATGTCTAAGATCTAAAGATAGGGATTCTTATCATTTTGTCATACCCCAAAATTTACCCTCCTATTTTTTCAATGTTTATCTGGATTATTGCTACATCTCTTTGCATACATAGTTCTCTCATTAGTCAGTCATTTAGGTATTATCATTCACTCATCAATACATTCATTCCATATTCATTTATATTATTTATGCACATTAACATTTTCAAAACAAACATCATGGATTCAAAGGTTTGAGTTACTTATGACTGACAGAGAGTTAAGGTTTCTCTGGGAGTCAAACTTATGCATTTTGGTGGTGCACTCAAGTTGAGAGGCTTATCTTTTGGACCAAGTTTCATGAAACCCTATTCTTGGACTATTGGTTTTGATTAAAATGAATTGCATTTTGGGCATTGGATTGATTTCAAGAGGTTGACTCTTGTTGACCTAATTTTTTTATGGGCCTATTCATTACACTAGTCCTTTAGATGCTTAAGCTGGATGCAAGATAAGGCACTGAGATGCATACAAGGTTCAAGGTTCATGTTCAATTTTAAAAGTTCAGGGTTATTTTGCAAAGATCAACACAAAGACAAATGTTCAAACACAATTTTGGAGGGGAATCATTCTTCTTAAGAATCAAGCCATATACACAAATTCATTTGAAGAAGATCATATTTATTACAAGTCATCAAGGTCCATATTACATCACAAAAGATACAAAATCAAAACTTTACACAAAAAATTACACTTTTGATCTAATAGTTGACCACTTTGGTCAACTGTTGACGTTTTGATCAATCAGTTGACCAAAGTCAACTTCCTAAACCCTAACTCATTTCTTTCTTCATCCATAAGATATTCCCAAGTCTTGCAAAAACTTCCATGACTTAGTCCATATGCCATCCCTGGAAATTCACACAATGCATATTCAAATGATTATCAAGACAATGAAAACAATATACAAAACAATTGATGAGATACTTGGAATGGAGGTAGCATTTTCTCTTCATCATTTCGGGAGAGTATTTTCCACCGAGTTTTATTTACAACTTTCGATCATGTGAAACATGCTGAAAAAGAAGGTTGTGTTTATGGTGATGATGATTGGTTTCGTGAAGCAAGCATACATTCTCTTTAGTTGTTGGGCAATATTTTCAATATATGTTATGAGGAGGCTTGTTTTCTGTGGCCACCGTTTATGAATTCACTATTAAGTTGTGCCAAAAAGAAAGATAAAATGGTGATCTCAACTTCACTTGGTGTGCTGGTGCATCTTATAGAAGCCAGGGGATGGCGATTGGGATATTCTATTTAAAAGCATAAGTGATGCATCATACACATCTCAACATCAAAACAAATTCACATGCATAAAAGTAAACATGAAGCTCCTCCAAATGCTAAAGCAGACCATGGCTAATTGAAGCGCATATGGACCCTTTCTTAATAGCTCCTATAAAAACTAATTTCAAAATCCACATTAATTTCTAATAGCCACATTAGAATTCACAAACCAATTCCATTAACATTTTAACAACTAACTCTAAACAACTCTACTAACTAAATCTAGCAAGTGGCTTTCTATCCAAAATCAACTCAATTTTTACTAATTGAACATGACATTCAATACACTAATTTATAACTAAAAAAAAATCCTACAAACAAGCTGACACTAATAGCAGGGCACAACCATTATAATTTCCCATGGCAACTAACCTGTCCAATAACTTCTAACTCTACATTCCATCTACAACATCTAACATCAATTTTAACAAAATTCAATACTAACATTTCTAACTAACTCAAAACTAACGTAACTGTTTTAACAGAGAAGTAATAATTCAACTGACTCTAACTGTTTTACACATTCAGACGTCTTCAATAACTTCAATTAAAAACAAACACGCCTCCAAACCACCACATTGTCAAAAAGTTTCTCGATAAAAGTGAGAGAGACACCACATATTTATCCAAAACCTTAAGGTGATAGGTGTATGGATCCTCTCATTTATAAAGTGCTCAACCTCCGCTTTTTTAAGCTGTGCGTGTGTGTGTGCGCGTGTGTGTGTTTGCCATGCCTAAGTCTGACATATTAAAAATATCAAAGCCTAAGCATGGCCTAGAGTCTGTCATATGCTTATTTTAAAGTCTGAGTCTGACCTTTTCGAATACATGATTGACACGTAAGCCTATTTTATTTAAATATATGTAAATAAAAAATTCAATTAGTATTTATATAGAATAAAAGTCTAAACGATCGATGATACTAAAAGTGTGTTTCCAATGACTTATTTGAGTTACCTAGTATCAGAAGTTTTGTGAAACTATTTGTTTAAGAAAACTTATGAAACCAACTTATGGCATTGTTTATAATTTGTTTCCAGCCTATTTTCATTCGTTCTTCGGATAACTTAGTTTTATTTTTGTATTTTAGTTCAAAATGTAATATATCATATAATAATAATATTAATAATATTATTCATGTTTATTTAAATAGATCGGTCTAATAGATTTAAAATATTTTTTTATGACGTGAGGTCAAATAATTTTAACTAAATAAACTTATAAGAATAAAATTTAACTTTTTTTATTTAAAAAAAATATGACCTGATTTAAACCTACGAAGATTAGACCATATACCACTGTTAATTGGTCTGTGTTATTCTCACCCCTGTAACATCTAATATAACTAACTAAAAACTACTCTAAAAATAATAACTGCACAACTATAATTAAGCATCATAACACAAATGAATCTATACAATAATGGACTTAAACTAATACCAAAGACAATGGCTTAGCTTGCCTTCCTCTTGGCCAACCCTGTCCATAACAAAACTATTAGCACATTTATTTTATATATTGTCTCACATAAGTTGATACTCATTTAAATTATCTCTCCTAATTTTATTGATCAATTACACACATTTAAATTCATCTATATAAGTTGTCTTGCACAATATAATATATAAGAAATAATAAATATTTTTAAAAATAATTATATATATATATATATATATATATATATATATATATATATATATATATATATATATATATATATATCAATTTTTGTAATGATATAAATGATTTTTTAATAAAAGCAAAGTATTGAATAATGAAAAATAAAGCACATGAGACATAAAATTTAACTTATCAAACAACCAGAAGAAAAACATGTTTAATTTATCTTTCAATTATTTTTTAAAAGCACTCATAGAGAGTAAATCTCATCAAATATCATATAAATAAAAAAATATATTGACTAATCTATCTCGGCATGCATTTCTCTATTTAAAATGTGAGATTATTGAATCCAACTGAACCATATTATACGTAAAATATTCTTTCATTTGATTAAAAGAGTTAATGGATAATATTCACATTAAAAATAATTTAATTTAAGAAAAATATCATTTAAAATAAACTCAAAACTTTTTTTAATTAATTATAGTTTGAATAAATATTAAATATATTTGTGTGTGATAATAATTATATGATTCATTTTCATTTATACTACTTTAATTTAGCAATATTATTTATCATATTGTAAATAAGATATGACTTTAATTTTTAAAAAATTAATGAATTCATTAAATGTGCTGAGATGAATTTATATAATAAGAATTGTTTTTGTATAAAAAACAATTATTTTTTTTTGTCAAAACAATTAATGTAATTTAGATTTTAGTTTCTAAGACAAATATATTTAATACATGACAACTATAAATTTGGAGAAGGAAATATTAATTACATCAGCATTTCCTTTATGCATAATTTGTGGTTGTTGCTTTTCCTTTGTTTATTTAGTTTTGACTTCTTTAATTTTTAATTTTTAATTTTTGAATAGTGTCAGTGTCTGTTTCTATTTTTTTAATCTTTTGCATGTCTTTTCTTATTTATTATTTTTATTTGTCATTTTAAAAAAATATTTTACTTCACCTGTCTCAAATTATAAATTATTTTTAAAAAAATAATTGTTTAAAAATTTAAGACTCTATAATATTATCGAAACATTAATATTATTTACTATATTTTAAATCTTTCAATTTTTTTATTTCACTTTTTATATTATTAATGAAAAATAATATATGAATTTTTCGTGTATGGGATAAGAACAATACGTGTTAAATGAAACATAATTTATAATTTAAAAAAAAAATAGTAAGACTTAATTGAGATAAATCCCTTCTATACTAAGTTTTATTTAATTAATGGTATATTTCCATGTCTTTAAATACCACCTTTTTCAATTCATGTATTGATCACTCAAACCTACAGTTCCATCCTTTGTTGTGTTTTTGCCTTAGTCATAGCTATGTCTCACTCTTTGGTTCCTTTGTTTTTTTTTATGATGCTCCTCGTACAAGCTATGTCTGGTGGCATTGATCCAACTTGGTACGATGCTCGAGCAACCTTTTATGGTGATGCTTCGGGTGGTGAAACTATGAGTAAGTTATAAAATTAAACTTCTCTTCTTCTTTATATGTAAATTTACACAATTGATCTTATATGTATTTTAATTATTTTTTGTGTGATATAATATATGATATTACGAAGATGGAGCTTGTGGTTACGGTGATCTCTTCAAACAAGGGTATGGACTTGCGACCACAGCATTAAGCACTGCTCTATTCAACAATGGATTGACTTGTGGTGCATGTTTTCAGATAATATGTGTTAACGACCCTCAATGGTGTATAAAAGGTGCAACACCAATCAGAGTAACAACAACAAATTTTTGTCCTCCAAATTATACAAAACCCACAGATATTTGGTGCAATCCTCCACAAAAACACTTTGATTTGAGTTATAAAATGTTCACATCTATTGCCGATTATAAAGCTGGTGTCATCCCTGTTAAATATCGACGTGTTCTATGTGGAAAAAGTGGAGGTGTTAGGTTTGAACTAAAAGGAAACCCTTATTTTTTGATGGTTTTGGTTTACAATGTTGCCAATGCTGGTGATGTTACTAACGTGAGTATTCAAGGATCTAACACGCGATGGATTACCATGTCACACAATTGGGGACAAAATTGGGATGCCAAAGTGAATTTTGTAGGGCAAAGTTTGTCATTTCTTGTTACTACAAGTGATGGAAAAAGTTTGAATTTTCCCTTGGTAGCACCTTCCAATTGGCAATTTGGACAAACTTACGAGGGCAAGCAAAATTTTTAAAGGTGTATGGTTTTGTTAAGAAATATGTATATGGTCGCAAAATTACTAGACATGTATAATGTAATACCAATTAGAGTGTCTTGATCAATAAAAAAGTTCTCTATTTTTAGAAATGTTTGAAGAAATAAATACAACAACACAAAGGCACAAAGTTAAGTAATAAAAACCATATGTGATCCGCAGAAAAAATCTATAATAAGAAACTATAAAAAAATCCCCTAGAAGAGAAGAACAAACACCCTCATTGAAAAATTTGAAAACAAAAGATCTAAGAAAAGAAATAACCAACAAGCCTCTAAAATAGGATAACCGCCATCAAAAAGTGGAATTTCGCTCCCATAAAACCCTAAATGAAGGATGCACAAAACAATGTTATCCTTCCACTTGAATAAGGGTCAAGAAGCTCATGAGGTTTCCAAATACCATTTTCAAGAAACCATTTCCAAGATCAAATAAATTTTATGTCCAATAATTTCTTTTTGGTTGATATCAATCTTCGAAAGATACTCATTTCGAGATTTCCAGATAACATACATCATAAAATTCTAAACTAGAGATAAATTATATCTAACCCTAAATGTAAACCCAAGAGACTCGTCTATCACTATAATTAACCCTAAATTCCTAGGAAAAATCAAATCACACCCAATCCGCCTAAAGACATTTTGTCACATGGAAGACGCCAAATCACACGAGAGAAAAAGATGATAAGAATACTCCATAGAAGAGGTGGGAAGCCAACTAGGTTAACAATCACACTATGCCTAAAGAGATTATTGATGGTGGGAAGTCTATCTCTAAGTAAATCCTAAGAGAAAACTAAAACTTTAGAAGGGGTCCAATTCTTCCAGACCAAAGCATGACCTGAGAAATATCACGAGAGAAAGAATCGTTAGACATAAGGGGTCAAGACATAGAAGAGATGGGTCGATTTTACCGAGTAGATACCATTCTTATCAAGCCCTGGCCACCAAAAATCCTTTTAGAAGAGGCGCAAAGAACCTCGATGGAGGCCAATAAATTCACCACCAGTTCATATTCCCAAACAAACAGTCCCCTCCATCGGAGGTTCTAAGATAAAACCTCATTGGAATATGCATATAAATTTCCATTAGGCTTATTATAAACCAAATAAACCCTTAGAAAGTGATATTTCAAAAGGATAGTACCACACCACGAATCATCTCAAAAAGAAGTGGAAAGGCCACTTCTGGCCTTCCTCTTCCGACCTTCCTAGTGAGACTCTCATATAACCAATCTTAAGTTGCATAAGGTTTATAACCATTGAGGGTGATTCCTTTCCACTAAGGTGACCAGAGAAAATAAAATCTACAGACCTCCCACCAATAAAGGATCTAACTACACATGCCTCATATCTAGTTGAGAGGATATTAAACTAGACGACACCACCATGCAATAATCTCCTTCCCCACTTACCTATTAACGCCAAATTATATAAACACGAATCTATGACCTCATCCTTATTAGGCCTATGAATCTGAAACCAAAGAACTCAAACGATCTTTATGTTTAATATGCAAAACCCTTCCATCAAAATCCAAATCTTAATTTATAAAACTAGCATAATATTTAAAAAAATCAATTACATACCACTTTTTTATTCTTTCAATTTTTTTCACATTATTAATGAAAAATAATTTTATAAATTAACATATCTTTTAATTAGTTCATTCAAAATAAACAGTAAGAAGGGAGTAACACTTAGGTTAGACTATCTTTGAATGAGTTCTGTTTTTTTCTTTTTAAAATAAATTTTAAATATTTTTTTGAAAAATAAAATAAAATAAAACACGTTTAGTAATCTTATTTGAGATTAATTAGTATACACTGTCAGTGTAAAAAGTTTTACACCGTCGGTTCATCACCATCACCCGTTTGTATTACTTTATAGATTTTTAAAATAAAAATCAAACTTCTTTTAATATCCAACGTCTATAATTAAGTGATGGTGTAAAACCCTTTTACACTGACAGTGTATTTCAATTAATCTCATCTTATTTATGAAAAGAAATTTAAAGATGAAAATAAGTGAAAAGCTTTTTTGATATATTTATTTTTAAGATAAATTTTAACACATAAAAAAAGAGGAAACTTATTTTATACATATTTCATCTTTTATATGATTTTAATTTAATATATTTTATTTTTATCTCTGTATAGGTCAAAAAGTTTGTCTATGTTTGGTTTATGTTTCCGCGGACTTATCTTGTAATTTTTATTAATGTCTTATTTAGTTTTTTTTTTTAAATAATTAATGTATTTATGATATAGATTTATTATCATATATTTATTCGTACTTAAGCACGAGTTTGTTTTTCATTTTTAAATTATATTAGATAATAAAAAAATTGAGAGAAAAATAATATAGTTTTAATCGATTCAAATAAGTTTAAGAGTTAGAAGTAAAAATATTAGATCAAAGATATGAGTATATGATAAAATATTCAGAAAATCATTATTTTATTAAAATATTCTTTCACTCTTAAGTTCTCAAACTTGGTGGTAAAAAATTGAAGTCTTGACATCTTCACCTTAGAGGTTCCTTCAGGAGCAGTCTTCAAGATCTCCCAAGTATCTTTAGCAACAATACAGTTGTTATCAGTTTGAAGATGTTCTTGTCCACTCCATTGAACATGGCATTCAAGGCTTTGGAGTTTCCCTGAACTAATTTATCATCTTCATCATCCCAGTATTCCTTAGCCTTTAGCACATCAGTAATCTTACCATCTTTATCTCTAATCATTGGTGGATCCCATCCCTTGAGCATAAATTTTCAGGCCTTGCTGTCCATGGATTTAATAAAGGCCACCATATGAGTTTTCCAGTAGTCATAGTTGGTTCCATCAAGAATGGATGGTCTATTCACAAATCCTTCTTCCTTGTCCATTTTACCAGGAAGTATCTTTCCTGAATCTCACCCAGACACATAGTAGGATGCCTGCTCTGATACCAATTGAAATTTTGGTATGCAGATATCAGATGTCCTAAGAGATGTCGAGACACTGATATCTGATCATAACACAATGACAATATAACATACAAATATGAGAATAGAAATTAACAAAACACATAGAGTTGTTAACCCAATTTGGTGTACAACAACATCTGCATCTGGGGGCTACCAAGCCAGGGAGGAAATCCACTAAATAGTATCAGTTTGTAGACCTTCAGCAGACTATCTCAAGTTTACAATCTACTCCATAATCACTACCTGTGCTTAACTTCTACCTAAGACACACCTAAGTATGAGACCCTTCTCACTTCCATTAAAATTACAACAGTGATGAATCAATACAATAACAAAAGATTCAGAAGTCACACTTCACAGACACATAATCACTCAATGCTTAAAAGCTTATGAGTGACTGACAGAACTTACAACTCAATAGAGACAGTCCTACTCTTATATCAAGATGATATTAGAGAGGCTCACAATCAACAAGAACACTCAAACGCTAACAACTTAGTAAAACAATATTTGATTCGTCCTTTAACTAGGTTTGAGGCATTCTATATATAACCAAAGTTTAGACTAGATTTGGGCTTCATACACGCAGTGAGACAGCTGCACAAAGTTAGGTAAATAATCAAGAGTTTCCTAAAATGTCTCAATATTTAGAAAACAGAATAACTTTAAGTTCAAATAGAATCTTTGATTCCTCAATCTTGGACGCCACATAGGATTACTTAATATTCCTAGAATATTCAGTAATTTGTTAATCAATCAATTGTTACCAAGAGTAATATGTTAATCAACCGTTACCAATATATGCTCACTCATACAACATTGTTAATCTCCAAGATGGACCCAGACAAGCACATCTTCAAGAAACCCGCTCTAACCGGTAGATTAGCCCGTTGGCAAATGGCTTTAACCGAGTACGACATCCAACATATCACTCAGAAAGCTATCAAATAGAGTGTATTGTCTGACAATCTGGCATATCAACCCTTGGAAGACTACCAGTTTATGCGCTTTGAATTCCTCGACGAGGACATCATGCTGATAAGAGACCGCAACATCCTTGGCCCCGAGGAAGGCCCGAAACTTGGATCTCGATGGACCTTGGTATTTTATGGAGCTTCTAACGCTCATGGCAATGACATTGCGGCAATCATCACCTTCCCAACTGATTTTCATTTACCCTTCACTGCAAGGTTGTGTTTCGAATGTACCAAAAATATAGCAGAATACGAGGCCTGTATCTTTGGCATTAAAGCTGCAATTAGGATCAAAATTCTTGAAGTCTACAATGATTCAGCCTTGGTAATCAGCCAAGTCAAAGGAGATTGGGAAGCTCGAGATCATAAGATCATCCCTTACAAGGAGCATGTTCTAAAACTGATCCTCTACTTTGACAAGATTACATTCAACCACATCCCTAGAGAGAAAAATCAGCTAGGTGACGCCTTGGCAACTTTGTCATCCATGTTTAAGGTCAAATGTAAAAATGAAGCACCAACTTTCCACCTCAACTACTTGGACGAGCCTATCCACTGTTTGGCGGCAGAAGACGAAGCTAACGGTCATCCTTGGTTCTATGAAATCATGAAGTTCTTAGAGAGCCAAGAGTACCCTGAAAATTTATCCATCACCGACAAGAAGTATCTTCATAAACTATTGTCCAAGTTCTTCTTAAGTGGAGGGGTATTATACAAGAGAAATTTTGATTCAGTTTTTCTTAGACGTGTGAGCAAGCAAGAAACAAACCAGATTATAATGGAAATTGATGAGGAATCCTTTGGGACGCACACCATTGGACATACCATGGTAAAGATAAATCTTGAGGGTTGTTTATTATTGGATTACTATGGAGGTTGACTGTTACCGCCACGTCCAAACATGCCATAAATGCCAAATCTATGCCGAAAAGATCCATGTGCCACCAATGTTGCTACATGTCTTAACATCACCTTGGCTTTTTTCCATGTGGGGCATTGATGTGATCGGACGTATTGAGCCAACTTCCTCGAAAGAACATCACTTCATCTCGGTAGCCATAGACTATTTCACCAAATGGGTGGAAGCAGTCTCCTGCGCCAATGTCACAAGACAAGTAGTGGCTTGATTCATAAGGAAAGAAATCGTTTATCATTATGGGGTCCCTAACAAGATCATTATTGATAATGGATCTAACCTCAATAACAAAATGATGAAAGAAGTTTTCCAAAGCTTCAAAATTAAACACCACAACTCATCACCTTATAGGCCCAAGATGAATGGCGATGTCGAGGTAGCTAACAAGAACATCAAGAAGATCGTGCGGAAAATGGTGGAAACCTACAAAGATTGGCACAAGATGCTCCCGTTTGCATTACATGGCTACCGTACCTCAATACGTACCTCCATCGAGGAAGCTCTCTTCTCTCTAGTGTATGGCATAGATGTAGTCCTGCCTGTCGAAGTAGAGATTCCTTCCTTAAGGATTTTGACCAATGTCAAGCTTGACGAAGCTGAGTGGGTGCAAGCCATCTGCCACGACCAACTTTACCAAAAGCGCATGAAAACGACCCACGACAAGAAGTTCTTTCCTTGTATATTCAAGGTCGGAGACCTTGTGTTGAAGAAGATTCTACAAATTCACACTGATCCAAGGGGAAAATTGACTCCGAACTACGAAGGCGCATATGTTGTAAGAAAGGTTTTCTCTAGAGGAGCCTTAATCCTTGCAACTATGGATGGTGAAGATCTTCCATCCCCTGTAAACACGGATGCAATCAAAAAATACTATGCTTAGAAAAAAAAGAGCCCAATAATTTGAAAACCCAAAAGGGTGACTTATGCAAAAATGGGTATTCCGGTATACTGAAAACCCGAAAGGGCGGTCTAGGCAAAAATTAGGGATTCATAAAAGCGAGAGGATGCATCCCGCAAAGAATCTTTCTTTACTCCCCAGCGAATCAATCCAGTCACTCTCCTTTTGAAGCAAGAACAAAGGACAGTCAAGGATATAAGGACTATAGCAGAACTAGAACTTGGTGAAAATCCGAGATGTTTCAATTGCCAATTATAGTTTTTAAATTTCTTTTGCAATCACCTCTTTTAGGAATTGCTTCCTTTTCACAAATCATCCATTTTGGGGACCATTTATCAATAAAATCAATTCCTTCATATGTGCTCAATGTTTTTGCTTTCCTTACTTTGTTTGAGAAATGTGACTTTTCTTAAATTAACATCACATTGGAAATTGTTTGATAAATAACTTTTACTAAAAAAACTTTTAAGGGAAAACATTGGATTACTTCTCTTTCAAAAGTATCTAAAGGTAACCCAAAAACACTTGGTATCCCCAGAACAAAAGCACCGCAAAATCCTTCGAATTTGGACCAATTAAGAAATTCCCCGGTAGAAATCCTCAGCTATTGCACCTAGTGCCTGCTTGAATATCAGAAATCCCAGGATTCCTATGTCAGGAAGTCAGTACACTCTCTCCAAACAATCTAAGCCCAACCACCATTGGCATTCCCAACAAATAATCCCCCACAAAACCCAATCATACTTGTGTTTATTGTGGAAATTGGTAAACAACCGCTGGTCCTCCCTGAGCCTTAAAACTAAGGGTTACTTGTAGGATCGACCAGTTGATCCTAAGACATGTGCTAGTGTAACAGGGTAACTTATTCAATTCGACGGACTATTAACTTTGTGAGAAATGGCTTCTGACAAAGTATTGAACAAGCATAGGTTTTTTCCACACAAAATGATGATGCTATAGACTATGGGTGACTCGTGATCGACAACACTATAACATTCAAAAGACATACACAACGAACACGCTTTTGGTGAATTCTATTATCGTAATAGAATTAGTGTCGACAGCGTAGACGACAATGTAAAATGATAATTCAAACGTAAATGAAATTAAAATAAAGTGTTCGTCGGGAACCATTGAAAAATAAGGAAGTTGCATTGAAGTAAATGTGGTGATTCATGTACATAGCACTCTTAAAAACTCTTGCTTCCTCGCGCTGGGAATGTAAAGATTTTACAAGTGATTTTGGTACAAAGTGAACACCCCGAGTCCTCTGTGGGATCCCCTATTTATAATGAACTAAAGAAACTGTCTATAAGCAAAACTACTCAAAAATAACAGACGTCGTGCAACACGATCTAAAAACTGCTCCATATTTTGGCGCTTATTCTCCTTGTAACTGCTAGTCATTTTGAATTTCAAACTTATCCCGCTCAGGTATTTATGTCGACATCATCTCCTATGTGTTTGATACAACCAAGAATTTCTTAAGTCCCAATCTCCAGTTCAGTCGACAGAATGGATTTCGACCAAACATGATTCTTCTGTCGGTTTCATCTTCTAGTAACTTGTGGTTTTCCCAGTTCTTGCTTATCTTGGGCTCAACTTTCTTTCAAACCTCCCCTTGGTGGGGTATAATCCTTAAATCCATAAGGCGCACTTTCATTGATTACGCCTTCAACATGCCCTATCAATTTCTTGTGGTAACAAAATGCCCCCCAGAGATGCCATTTTCGAATGTCGACTTTTTGTGAGATAATGGCATCTTTGAGATGTCGACTTGTTCTTTACGGCTTCGACTTCTACCTAGTGGTACACCTGTTGGTCCCACGCTGCTGACGTTATTTAATCATGACAAATATCTCTTTTTTCCCTCGAGACACACAAAATCACGTTTCCATGACTTCACATCTTTATTACGGAAACGTGTTTCCAACCATGACTGCCTCTTCGCCGCCACGTGTCTGCAAACTTGGGAACATGGGTACATGTGTCAGAAAAGGAAAATCAAACGTCCATTTTTCCTTTTCCTAGGGTTTAACTCTTATAAAACCCTTGTTTCTTCTTCTTCTTTCCTTTTTTCGCCCTCTGCTTCAGTAAACGAAACAACCTTTCTTCTTCAAACCTTCAACTTCTTCCATGGCTAGCTCAAGCAAAAACAAAACACTTCCCTCCGCTGCGAAGCTTATGCAACCACTCACCATTGATGGCAAGGAATATGTTCCTGAACCTCCCTTTGCTGAAGAAAAAAACAAAATCTAGCGTTCCCAGGTATTAATCCCTTTCTCCCTGTTTGACAAACCTCTGGCATTCTTAGGTCCACTCCCAGAAAATCGTCATCCTGAGATAACTAAGACAAATTCCTTTTTCCCCGCCAGTCATCTTTTTGAACCTCTAGTTTCTTCTCAAAAACCTTTCTCCCTCCGTTACGTCGAAAGGAATTTTAGGACTGCTCCTCCCAAGAACTGTCCTAAGTTTTACGCTTGGATGGATCGTTTAGAAACAGAGAAAATCGACCACTGGAAACGAATAGGTATCTATACCCTTCTGCAGATTGCCCGTTGTGGCCCCCCTCAGTCTTGTGGCATGTTGCTGGTTGCCCTCCAATTTTGGGACAGTTCGACCAACTCCTTTCTGAAATTCTGGTGTAGTCAGAGTTCAGATGTTCTACTCCAAGTAATGACATCTGATCCAACATTGTTACTAATACAGCAAGACAGTTATACAAATTAAAACCCAATACTGATATGCACACATTCACAGATGTCACGACATCTGCTACTATATCACCTTAGAATGGAAGAACACCCAGTTCTGTCCATCTGGTACAAAGACACAGCAGAGATCAACATTGGATGTTATGACATCCAATTCTGCACAGACAAGAATGATGCAGAACTTAAATTTAAAGTGCAGTAAATAACACAAGGAATTGTTTACCCAGTTCGGTGTCACACACACCTATGTTTAGGGGCTACCAAGCCAGGGAGGAAATCCACTATTAGCAGTATTAATTCAGGCGTTAAACCACCTGTTTAATCCTATCACTTAATACCTACCCTGAGTTCTGAAAGAAGGATTGCCATCCTTTTATATTGCAGCACTTGGGCCTTGTACTTGTATTTCCTAAAATTAAGGTTAAGCAAGTTAACCTAATTTCCACATATTAGGGTGCTAACAAATAGGCTATTTGTTAGGTTCATTAATTGTAGCTCAGTTGTTAGTTTCCTGGATTTTAGCTCAGCTGTTGGATTCCTGAAAAATAGTCTGAGAAAAATACTGAAACAGAAAAACTAACCATCCTACATTTTAGCATATGCTGTCAGGAATGAATGTCACAACATTCAGCTTGACGTCCAGAACATAGGCCATATGCTAACTCTGTTATTCTCCTGAGAACCAGTCTGAAAGAAATACTGAGCTGTAATAAATACTGAACTATACCAGAAAAACTCACTGGCCTATAAGTCAGTATCTGCTGTCAGGAATGAATGTCATAACATTCAGTTTGACATCCAGACAGTAGGCTATGTGCTAGGTCTGTTATTCTCCTGAAAAACAACCTGAGATAAATACTGAACCATAACTGAAAAACCAACTAGCCTATAGTTCAGTATCTGCTGTCAGGGATGAATGTCATAACATCCAGTTTGACATTCAGTAAGTCCTATATTGAGTGACTGTCATAACAGAACAGAAAATCAGCCTGCTATTAGTTTCCTGAAAATCAGCCTGAGATAAATAACAGAAAAACTAACTGGCCTGTCAGGAATGAATGTCATAACATTCAGTTTGACATTCAGAGAATGCTGTCATGAATGACTGTCATAACAGAACAGAAAATCAGCCTGAACTAAATACTGAACTATAACAGAAAAACTGATTAGTCTATAATTCAGTATCTGCTGTCAGGGATGAATGTCATAACATCCAGTTTGACATTCAGTAAATCCTGTATTAGCTAATCCTGCAGCATACTACTTAAGCATGTCATGACATCAGTCAAGACATCAGAGTACAGTTAGTGTTTTAACACAACATGCAGCCAATCAAACATCTACAAAGCATGTCATGACATCAGTCAAGACATTAGAGTCCAGTTAGTGTTTTCACACAAAATGCAGCCAATCAAACATCTACAAACTCCCCCTTTGGCAAATTTTTGGCTAAAACAACTTGGCATCACAACAGAGTTCACAGCAGCGGAAAACACACATCCTAGCAGAGTAATACCATAGCTAATACACTCAGAACAGCAACACACTTAGCACACATAGAAGTTAAATAAAAACCTCAAACAACAGCACACATAGATGGTGAACATCAAGCTGCAGCACAACCTCTGGATTAGAGGATCTTCAATATCTGTTTAAGCACATAGCAAATCTGTTGTCCTGGGGCACACTGGGGCACAGGTGTTACTCCCCCTTTTTGTCAAAAATGTTGCCAAAGCAACACTTAAAATTACAGACCACAACAAAATAAAATGACAAGCAAATTTCAGAAACACACACTTGATTTTACTTCACAGTTTCAATCAAGAATACACACTCTTGATCTTGCTTTACAACTTTGATCAAGACTACACCCACTTGATCTTGCTTCACAGCTTTGATCAAGTAGACACACACTCTTGCTTCACAGCTTTAGAGTGACGAGTTTCAACCACAAATCAGATCTTCAATCAAACACAGATTGCCATTAAGTGTGCAATCACACAACACCAGACATTCACACTGAATGTTCTGTGTATAGGGTGTCATGACATCGGGTCTGACATCCTGGAAAATTCCTACATAATTCCATAATTCCTTTTATAACTTCCAGCAGGTACAATCATATCAGATGCCATGACCTTGTGTATGACATTCTGAAACAAATACTGCATGAACATGATTTTGAACTCCAACAGGTACATAGGATATCTTATGTTAAGACATCACACATAACATCTTGTGAACACTCTTTGTTTTACCAAAATTGCTCCCCTTTGGCAAATTTTGGCTAAAACATATATCTTTCCTTTTTGTTTACAAGGTAAACTACCAGCAGTTAAACAACATAACAGTAGTTTAAACAGCAGTAGAAGCAACACAATTACTAGCTTTATAGTTACTAGTACTACACACATGCACAAGGGTACTTCTCCTCCCCCTAAATCTGTGCAACAACAACAGAATTACTAGTTAAGGATGCAACTAGTAAGACACACACACACACAGGCTCATTCTAATATATCATAATGAGACACACCACATCCATATTTCCTTATGACTGTAAGTTTCAGAAGGAAATAACAATATTGTCCAAGGCAATGTCATGACATCCGGTCAGACATTCTTCTGCTCACTCAGCCTTGACACACACCACATCATCTCAATAACTAACAAGGTGCCATACCTTGTTATCTGAGAACACATAGACCACAAGCTTGATGATTACTTGCAGCACAAAGACAGAACTCCCCCTGTCATGAACAACCAACTCTCCTCTTGAAGCTTGGAGATCACACATGAACATATCCAACACCCCAAAGTTGGACCTTCACATACTTCCTGATTCAAAGAGAACCCAGACCACTTGATGTATGGAAAACATAAGACGCATCTTCATGTCTTCAAGAGCACACCCTCTGTTCAACCCTCTTGGCTGAACACATCCATACTCTGTGTCAATCTCTCTTCTAACCAGAACAGAAAACCACTTCACAAAATGTTCTAACATTAGTTAGGACATCCTTCACAACATAACAAAGAACACCATCTGATAATCTTCAGATATCACTGAGTCACCAACTTGATCCAAAAGAAACCAGACACAAATTGGGACATATACATTCTCATCCCATTACAAGAGATAATCTTCCATAGATAGCTCAGAACTCCTACCACAAGCTCCAAGAGATGAATAGAAAACACCTCCTTTTGTCTTCAACTTACTATTTTTCTGCTCAAAAGTAATTTGTCTCAGACTTTCCTCAAGAATAATCAGCTGCCATATGTTGATTATCTTGATTCTTCGAACTCACTTCTGAGATAGACCTAATGCCACTGGTTGATCACCTCCTTCATGAATCCTCATATGAAAAAGTCAAATGCCACTTTTTGACCTCTCCAAGTTTATCAGACTTCTCCCAAAGATATTCTGACCTTCCAAGTGAGACTTGAACTTCAAGCTACATGTTAAACAAAACTTATATTCTCTAAGACATGAACATGTAACATCTTCTCCATCCAGCAACTCCAAAGAACTGCAATGAGAACGATCTTTTTGAAGTACCCAATCTACAACTCTGTAGACCCTTCTATCTTAAGTTGATGTGCCACTTCACCAACTAAGATTCTGATGTTGAACCAAATGTCACAACATTGTGTTTTAACATCTAGCTGTTGAATTCAGCTCCTTCTTCTGCCATTTGAAAGAACTTCCTCCCTTCACAGAACAAGAGTTCAACACTCTCATAGACTTGATTGTGGAACCAAGTTTGAGTAAACAACCTCCATCCTGCAGGTTTGCAGTTAAGTCATCCAAGCTCACACCTTGATGAATCCCTGCTTCTTCTTCAAAGACATCAGACACTCTGATGCATGAGTCTTCAGAAGGACCAGTTAAAGACTAACCCTTCAGCTATACCAAGGATTCCACTTCCTAAAGCAAGGCTGTTTCCATGATGTCAAGAATGTTGCCACTTGTTCTTAACTCCACAGTATGCATTAGCCAATGCACTTCCTTACCTAGATTAGAAATAAACTGATCCAAGTAACCACCATCAAGACTATGATGTCTTCTTCTTCTTGTACACACCAAGGCTGAACATGTTTCTTGCCAGGAAACCTTTTTAGAGATCATATGCTTTTGCTGCCCCCAAGGAGATAGATCATAAACCAATGTACTATCCTTCCTGTGATTCTGCACAGGGTCTTGAAGAAGAGATGTTCCAACATCTTTAAGAACATCAGTTATCTGGAGCTCCAAGGATAATCAATTAAATACTTGTACTTGGCACAAGTAGACATTGATCTTAAATCCTTTCCCAATTATCCTTTCAGATACTTCCACCATAAGAATACTTTGAAAATACTCTTCTTGTGTCAACATCTTCTGCTTGCAAGCACCTCAATAGTTTTGAGAATATTTCCAGATTAGATTCACCCTTAGGAATGAGAGAGATGAATCCTTCCTTGCAAATGTGTTACACAACAACCAGAACCCATGTGACACAGGTCAACAGCCAACCAGACCCTAGGCTGACCAAACGTGAGGAGGTTAACCAAAACTCCCCCTCAAATTAACAATCATGGAAACTCCACACCAATATCCATGCATTGTACACAAATGTCTCAACATGACATACACCATCCCTACTAGTGGCAACTAACTCTATGAGTTATACCTATACATACTCCAATCACACCAATCAGACTCCAGCTGACCATAAGTACTAGTGAAAAAAACAGCACCAATCAATAGTAGATATGCATTGCCAGAGCATACTACCTCAACCAACCTCTGAATCTTCATATTCTCACTCCTTGAAAGAACTGCCACTTCTGAGCGTGGTGTTTGAATAACAAGATTCATGGTCCTAATCCTCTTAAATGAAATAGCAATCAGGTTACCCCATTATTGACTTCTAACATCCAGGGGACTTGTCTTCCAACACAACATAGTACTTCAGGGAACAACTATCCAACCCTGATCAATCTACAGGACTAAGACAAACAGCAGGAAATTGCACAATGTCACATCTCAACCAGCTCCACTTCTAGAGATCAGACTTCTAAAAGTGACCTTCTTAAGCACACACACAGTTGACCCTACCCTTGTCAACTTAGCACACACAGATGTCTCCTCTTCCAGGTCAGGAGTAGGTTCCAAACAAAAGTATCCCTTTGTTTGACACCTAAAAACATCTGCTCTTCAACCAGTAGCTGCATACTTGTTGAACAACATGTTCTAACATCACATAGAACATTAGTTCCACCTCCTTGGAACAAACCCTCCTTGAAAGTCTTCAAGGTTTTCATATACACTACCTAAGAGAGTAAAAGAATCAGTGATCAGGTGATTCTTACCATGATGAGTGGACTTGAGGAGACTTAAGTATCTTTGACATCTTCAGTAGATTATGATGAAATCTTGAATACAGCAACCTTTCATCCACATGAGGGGAAACTACATCAGAGTTTGAGTTTTGCCAGGTATTATGCAGCGGAAATCATAATACAACTCAACCTATGAACACACACTTCACCAGATCAGCCTCCAAGAACATACCAAGTTTGAATATGATTCAATACTAGCACAGCTGTCCCACACAAAGGCCAATTGCCAACCTCCAGAGACAGGTACACACAATTCCTGTCATGAATAGTCCATCCACCTACTTCAAGGGACCATTTAGGGAAATCACAGAACCTTCCACAGGTTCCAACATCAGTACTAACATAACTCCTTGCAAGATACCAGAAAGTATCACCCATGGATCTCATCCAGAAACAGAACAGGATGCCTGCTCTGATACCAATTGAAATTCTGGTGTAGTCAGAGTTCAGATGTTCTACTCCAAGTAATGACATCTGATCCAACATTGTTACTAATACAGCAAGACAGTTATACAAATTAAAAGCCAGTACTGATATGCACACATTCATATAGGGGTGGACAAGAAAAACCCATCCGAGAATAACCAACCGAACCGGTTGTAGGATGTTGTTTCGGGTCGGGTTAATTCGGTTTGACGGGTTGGATGGGTGTTGCAAACGGGTTCAGAGGGGTGTGTGTGGTCGGGTTCGGTTTTGATTTTTTGGCCCAACAAAATCTGAGCCCGACCGATTCCATTACATTACTATTACTATCAAGGAGAATTTTGGCACCTTGGCCCAACAAAATCAGATTGCAAAATCAAAACTTGCGCCGTCTACTCTACCCTGAACCCTAAAGCTTGCGCCGTCCACCCTGAACTCTGAAGCTTGCGCCGTCCACCCCTCTGAAGCTTGCACCGTCCACCCTGAACCCCAAAGCTTGCGCCGTCCACCCCTCTGAAGCTTGCGCCGTCCACCCCTCTGAACCCTAAAGCTTGCGCCGTCCACCTCTCCGAACCCTAAAGCTCCATCCACTCCTCTGAACCCTAAAGCTTTAGCGTCGTCACCTTGCTTCATCTCCAAAAGTAAAACAAAATCGCTATCTATGTCTCTCCTCCGCCGTCATCACTGTCCTTTCCTCCTTCATCATCACTGAGCAGAGAATCATTTGTATCCTTATCCCTCTTAATCACGTTCTTTTGTGTTTGTATTTGCTTTCTAAACACTAAGTCTTTCTTTGTTCTTGATTTCAGATTTTGTATTTTCAGGTTTTGTAATTTCAAGAGTTCTTTGAGTTAATGGTAGGTTAGATCATTGTTTCTATTTTTAAGAGCTTTAATCTTTTATATACTGTATTTAATAACTCCATTTGTTTAATTTTTATCGAGATATGGAAGAGGCTGTAGAAATGCAAGGAGCTGGAGAAATGCAAGGAGCTGGAGAAATGCAAGGAGCTGGAGAAATACAAGGAGCTGGAAATTTGCATAATAACAGTAAGTTTAATTTATTTTATGTATGTTTTGTATGTCTATGTCGATATATCATGTTGAATATTTTGCATAATAACAGTAACTCCATTTGTTTTGTATGCCTTATTAAAAGTTTAAGGTAATAGGTCCTTTAAGATTAAGACATATGACTACATAAAAATAAGATTAACAAACTTTGAAACTAAGCCTATAAACACTTAACAAGTTGATGATGTTGGTTGTGTGTTGATTATAATCTTCATTAATTTTCAGTAATGGAGAATGTTACTCAAAACCAACCTTCTTCATTAACATCTGGTGTTGGTGCAACTGATGTTGCTGCCAATGAAATTCATGTTGTTGGACTTCCTCCACTTGGAAAGAAGAGAAAACAAAATGCTAATGGTCCTAGGAAATCCTCTCCTACTTGGGACCATTTTATTAAATTGCCTAATGAAATTGAAGCAGTAGCTGCTTGCAAACACTGTCATAAGAAATATTTGTGTGATCCAAAAACCCATGGGACATCTAACATGCTTGCTCATACAAAAGTATGTACCAAGATGCCACAAAATGATCCTACTCAAACTGCCCTCTCCTTTGCCGGTGGAGAGGGTGGTGGCTTGGTTGCCGCAAGCCAACGATTTAATTTGGCAGCTTGTAGGAAGGCTATTGCTCTCTTTGTGATCCTAGATGAACATGCTTTTAGGGTAGTTGAAGGGGAAGGCTTTAAGTTGTTATGCAAACAATTACAACCCCAATTAACTATTCCATCAAGGAGAACTGTGGCGAGGGATTGTTTTCAACTTTTTGTTGATGAAAAAGCAAGATTGAAAGGTTATTTCAAATCTGATTGCAATAGGGTAGCCTTAACCACTGATTGTTGGACATCCATTCAGAATCTTAGTTATATGACCCTAACTGCACACTTCATTAACAATGATTGGAAGTATGAAAATAGGATTCTAAGTTTTTGTTTAGTTCTTAATCATAAGGGTGAGACAATTGGTAGAAAAGTTGAAGAGATTTTAAGGGAATGGGGAATAAGGAATGTGTCCACAATCACTGTGGACAACGCAACATCTAATGATGTAGCTGTTGCTTATTTGAAGAAGAGGATTGATAATATGGGCGGTTTAATGAGTGATGGATCTTTCTTTCATCTTCGTTGTTGTGCACACATTTTAAATCTGGTGGTTCGTGATGGTTTAAAACAGAATGATTTATCCATTTCTGCCATTAGAAATGCTGTTAGATTTGTTAGGTCATCACCCCAAAGATCTACAAAGTTCAAAGAATGTATTGAGTTTGCTAGAATTAATTGCAAGAAACTTCTCTGTCTAGATGTTCCGACAAGGTGGAACTCATGTTATTTGATGCTAGATGCTGCTGAAAAGTATCAAGCCGCATTTGAGAAAATGGAAGGTGAAGATTTTAGCTATTTGGAATTTTTTGGATTAGTTGGCCCCCCTACTCTTAATGATTGGGAGAATGTTAGGTGTCTAGTAAGTTTTTTCAAAATTTTCTATGATGCTACTATGGAATTTTCTTCGTCAAAACAAGTATCCCTTCATAAGTCATTCCACCAACTAGCTTCAATACATTGTGAGCTTAAAAGATCATCCATGAACTTGAACACAAATTTAGCCTCAATGGGATATGAAATGAAGAAGAAGTATGACAAATATTGGGGGGAAATTGAAAACATCAACAAGTTTATTTATTTTGGCGTGATTCTTGACCCTAGATACAAGTTAGGATATGTAGAGTGGTGTTTTAATGATATGTATAATGGCGAGTCGGTGCCTTTTACTAATATGATTAATGTGATAAAAAAGGAGTTGTTTAAACTATTCAATTGGTACAAGGGTATACATGAAAAGCAACATGGACCCTCTACTAGTCCTAATGAGGGTGGTTCATTTGGTGATGGTGTTCCTAATGTTGAAGTTCCATCTCATTTTGCAAGGGTTGAAGCTTTTAAAGAGCACCTTAAACAAAAAGATTCAATAGATAAAAAAAATGATCTTGAGAGGTATCTAGATGATAATTGTGCCGATGATTTTAACTTTGACATCCTTATGTGGTGGAAACAAAACTCTTGTAGATACCCTATTTTATCAAAAATGGTGAAGGATGTTTTAGCTAGTCCAGTATCCACTGTCGCTTCTGAAAGCACGTTTAGTACCGGGGGCAGAATTCTAGACACATATAGAAGTTCACTAACCCCTGAAATGGCAGAGGCTTTGATTTGTGCACAGGACTGGTTGAAACCTACACTTAGTCAATTCAAGGACTTGAATATAAATGAAGAATTTGAGTTGTCTGCCACTATTGTTTCAGGTATGTAAGTATTTGAGTATGAGTATTTAGTGTATTAATGTATTGGCTTTGGTTTTGATTTAATTATTTGGTTTCTGTTTAATTTTATGCAGAATTTGGTGGTCCCTCTACTAGTGGATCAACATCTGGTGATGGATCTAATGCTGTTGGAAATAGAAATGAACCAGTTGCTGGTTCATCTCAATCACATACTTGATGATGGTTGTGGTTTTTGTATTTTTTCATTTGATTTACTTATATCTATGTTTTTTACATGTATTAATATATTTTTGTGTTTCATTTCAGTTTGTTTTTTGGAGTCATTTGTGAAAATGACCTTATTTTGGGCTACTGATTATTTTGATGATGGTTGTGGTTTTTGTATTTTTTTCATTTGATTTACTTATATCTATGTTTTTTACATGTATTAATATATTTTTGTGTTTCGTTTCAGTTTGTTTTTTGGAGTCATTTGTGAAAATGACCTTATTTTGGGCTACTGATTATTATGGATAATCAGCTTATCTATCAGCTAATATCCTCAACAGTTATTTTTTTTGTGATAATATATCAACCAATAGTCCTGAAGAGGTTTTTGATGCTTTGAAGAATCAGACTGTGGATCTGGTTTTAACTGCTCATCCTACGCAGTCGGTTCGTCGATCTTTGCTGCAAAAGCATGGAAGGTTTGTACTGTTTATGGAATTGTGGATTACTGCATATTATGCTGAAAATGATCACAATGAATTTGAAAACAGGTTATCACAGAAGAGCGCGGCATAGCTCTCAACAAAGTCACGCCAGAACTCCGCGAGAAACTGTAAGAGATCACTGCACCACTCTCTCACTATATGAATCGGAAATTTTGTTTGTTACTTCTATTTTAAGATACTGTTTGTATTGATTCCTTCTCTGTTTTTGTAACTTACAGACACAAGACCAGACTCCACATTGGACAATTGGTGAAGGATACGTCGGATAAACTTAAACAAGCTAGTGAAATTGATCATCATGTTGATGTTAATGTGAGTTTGAAGTTCTATTATCTATTTCGATTGCATGCGCAAACAAATCAGTTTATTGGTATTTTATGATCTATTTTTAAAAACCATGAGTTTCTTTAAATGAATCTTATGATCGAGTTTTTTATTTACTGTTACAGTAGTAGTCTTATTTACTGTTACAGTAGTGGTTTCTTGATACACAGCTTTTAACCATGATAACTTCATTGCTCAAAATGTTTTCTTCATTTTCTTATTTGTATATTCATTTGATTCCTTGTATTTGTAGCCTGTATTCAGTGCTTCTGTTTTAGTTGAGATGATGGAACCTGACGGGTCTTCAACAATTTCGGTGATGAGTGGAGAAGGAGAATCTTTGTCAGCTCAATTGGCTCATGAGGTTATGGCTATTCAGGTAAACAGTGACTCCCAAACAGAGAATACTTTTCAATAAAAATATAATTCTGGGTATAAACTTCCTATCATGATCACAATTGTCCTATTTTTAACTTATTCCCGACCGATGTGTTCGATCAATTTGGGATGCTAAAAAGAATCTTTCTAGCTTGTTGTTTTTCTAGCATCCACATGTCATATTCTGTTGGTGGTGTCGGAGGGAGTCCATGATGACAAGTTGTGGCATTTGATGTCAACGGTATGTACATTGCTCTAAGTTTGCTTGTGATTCTTGCAGATGCTTCAATGTTGTGTTTAATGCCTGTGTGATGATTTCATGTTATGCTGAAGTATGCAGTCATCTGAAAAACTGTTGTGCCTATTGGTTTCATCTTTTATTATTTAATGCATTTGATGGGTATCTTCTTCTTAGCTCAATTTTGGCTTAAGGAATTGGGCTAATAGATCAAGGCCTTCTCTTACTTTCTTGCCTATATGAAATCAAGTGGTTTAAGATCCATTCATTATTCACAATGATCATTTCGGTGAATAGTTGCAAACTTTATTGGATGTATTGTGTCTTGGAAGTCATTGCATTTGTCAGTCTTAAACATCATATTTTTCTGTTAACTCGGCAATTTGATCTTGTTATTCTGTCAACTAATTTTTAAGTGCAAAAAACATCAAGTGATTCAGTATTTGTTTCCGGATCATTTTATCTTCTTGTTTTGGCACATGCATGATGTTGTTAAATGGCAACTGCTCGTAACATCTTATTATTCTCCACAATTTATCTGGAAAGCTGTTTCTGGGCACCCTTGTCTTGCACATCTTGTGCAGACAGTTAACTCATTAATAAACATCATGTTGTTAAACCTATTGATGCATTGAAAAGAAATAATCATGTTGTGCTTGTTGTAATGTAGGCTGACTTACTGAAGAATGAAATTTCAGACCCATCCTTAATGTCTTCATCCCTTTCACAAAGCTCTAGCTCAGAGCTTGAGAAAGATAGCAAAGTTTCTGAAAGGGAATACATGGCTACTCCTGTTTTTGTACACACGAAGTAAGAAATTTCTTTTTGCCCGAATATATTTACAGAAGAATTTGTGGATGGTAGTTCGGATTATTGGAAAAAGAAAATTAATTGCAAGAGAGACCCAAAAACAAAGCCACGAGAGGGAGACAACTTACACTCCTTTTGTTCCGCAAGATGCTAAGCCATCCAGGTGGCTGACCAATGTTATTGGAGTTTTAGTTGAAGGGGCATAATTGCTAATGCGCTGTTGTTATTGAATTCTATTATGCATACAACTGTACAATACTTATAGCATGGGCTTTTCTTTCTGCCCTGCAGCTATACAGTCAGTGGAGTAGGTGTCAGTTCTGATAAAAGTCAAGAACAACGTGCCCTTCTTGTGGAATCTAAAAGGTAATTTCTTGTATTTTATTTTCTAGTAAATGATTTGCAGTATTTATTTTTTGTGCTTCAAGAGGGCCAAAGCCCAAAGAGAAAACTAAACAACCAACCTACTCACAGTTTTACCTCTAATATCATCTAGAAATAAATTATACATAAAATTTGGGCACTCGTCATAGTAAAGAATTCCTCCACTAAGACTGATGCCAACCTTTGCAAGAGTGTCCGCCGCACACTTGTTTGCTCACGATAAACATTCATAAATCTGATTTCCAGAACTTGCGTGATAATGATTTTGATTTTTCGAATTATGCTCAGCCCCGTCCCTTTTCTGAAGTTTGTATTCATTATCGCATCAACTACTTCTTTATTTTGCGTCATAATGATTTGCAGTATTTATATACTCGTATAAGTTATATTAAACTGGAATGGAATTGATCCAAAAGGCGTGTCTTCTTCTTTGTAAGTTTTCTGGGTGGTGCAAAAGATTTGTGAAATGATCACTAGCGACATTCTTCCATGGGAAATTAAATTGTTGAAAAATTTAACTTGCATCTATATTATCCTAAGGCTACTTTTTCAAATTTAGCCATTTGCATCTTTTTTGTTGCTTAGCTCTTAAATTGTTCATGCTGCAGACAGGAGGTAATATCCTTAGATAATGAGATTTCCTTCAATGAGGCTATCATCGAGGAAAGAGAACAAGGTATTCAAGAAGTCCAGCAGCAGATTGGGGAAGTAAATGAGATCTTCAAAGATCTTGCCGTGCTTGTTCATGAGCAAGGAGCAATGATTGGTAACTAGTTCCCCCCAACCCCCACCCTTCATTTACTTTTGTTATTTATGCATCCTCTATCAAGTCGTTTTATATGTCTAGACTGGTTTATAGTAGTTGATGTTGAGAATTTCCATTTTGCAGATGATATTGGATCCAACATTGAGCATTCCCATGAAGCCACTGCCCAAGCAAAATCAGAACTTGTGAAAGCTTCTAAGACACAACGATCAAGTTCATCTTTGGCTATCAAAACTCTCCGGCGGTGTTGCTGTTTTCAAAGTTTGTCATTCATTCTTAAAAACCGGCGGTGTTGCTGTTTACAATAGCTGCAAATGCTGGTTTTGATGGTTCTTTAATTTACAGCAAATGGTTGGAACAAGATAATCTTAATTTGGGTTTCGATGCTGCTAAAGGTTAGTAACAGTGAAGGTTGTGATGCTGTATCGTTTATGATACCTTAACATTAAAAATGATTCTGTAGTAAAAAGAAGGTTGTTTAACTATGGTGCTTATTCTGCTAAAACAGGAACTTATGTTGATATGGTGAAGGCTGGGATTATAGATCCTGTTAAAGTTGTTAGAACAGCTTGTTGGTGTAAGCCCTAGAGGCCAATATTTTTGGTACTTGTATCAAATTATTTATTAATAATAAAAGGCATTTTCTTTATTATGGTTGATTAATAAAGTCCCTAGAATAGATAGTCCGTTTAATGTATTAAGTTTGACTTAATCATGAGAACACATTAAACATAAGGACACTATTCTCAAAGTATCCGTAGTCGAGCTTTAATGTGAAGTGGGATAACATTAAAGCATTAAGACTATTATGTTTGTAGACTGATGATCACATCTCATGGATCATGGATAAAGAGTTATCAAGTCTTAAACATAGGTATGAATATTAGGAGTAATATTTATACCGGATTGACCCGCTATGAGAATACTATATAGAAAGTTATGCAAAGTGTCATAAGTTATTCTCATGGTGATAATGGTGTATACCACTCTTCGACCTGAAAACACTATGGATCCTAGATGTAGAGTCGAGTGCTTTATTGCTGATCCAACGTTGTCCGTAACTGGATAACCATAAAGACAGTTGATGGGTACTCCACGAAGCATGCTGAGGGACATGAGTGTCCTAGATGGAATTTGCCAATCCTGCGTAACAGGATAAATGTCTATGGGCCCAATATTGAACTGGACAAGGGTGACACGGTCTATACCTTGTGTTCAATATAGACATAAGGGCAAAGGGGTAATTATACACATAATTATTATCACAGGAGGTTTTGTCAGATCACATGACATTTTCGTGACTTGGGTAGCAGTGATGTGTTGCTAGATACCGCTCACTGTTTATTATGTTAAATGCGTGATTTAATATAATTGCCAACGCCGCGAAAACCTATAGGGTCACACACAAAGGACGGATTGATGAGAGATAGAATAATTAAGGAACATCGTAAGGTACGGTGTACTTAAGCAGAATACGAAATATGGTAAGGTACCAAATACTTAAGTGATTTTGGCATATTATGAGATATAGGCCAAAATGCACTTAAGTGGGCTTTTTGGCTTGAAGCCTACACAAGTGGTTCTATAAATAGAGCTCTTGTGCAGAAGCTTTGTATGGGAATACAACACAACTGAAGAGTTGGAATTTCGTATCTCTCTCTCACTCAAAGCCTTCATTCATAACAGCTAGCACTGCGATTGAAGGAATCCGTTCGTGTGGACTGAGTAGAGACGTTGTCATCGTTCAACGTTCGTGATCGCCCCATGGATCTGTATCAAAGGTTTGATCATTATCAGAGATCTGCACCAAAGGTTTGAATCGCCACAAGAGGTAACGATTCTATCACTGATCATGCCCATTCGTAAGGATCACTAAATGGAGAAATTTTTAAATTCCGCTGCGCCTTGGATGGCAATTCTCCAACAGTGGTATCAGAGCCACTTACGAAACCATGAATCTGATATCTGTTTTTGTTATGTAATAATATGATTAAAACAGAATGAATCATAAATTAAATTGAGATCGATCAAGTTACATATATGTGATATATGTAACCCTGATGCAAAATACGTTATATATGATATAATGTTCTTGTTTCGTTCATTCAAAAACCTCGATGATTGTTTTCCTTTGAGCGATCAATGGTCGTTTGCTTCTTGATCCGACATTAGTATGGTGAAGCAATGACGTGTTGATCAATCATACTGAATTAACAATCGAGACGTGTTTGACGGTCTGAAATTGGTGCATTAGGGTTAGTGACGGCACAAGGGTTGTGTTGTCAGAGAGTTATGCGATTGGGGTTTGAACGCACAAGAGTTGTGCTTCCTAAACACTTTTTGGAACAGTGTTAACCGGTTAACGCGTATGGTTAACCGGTTAACGGAATGCGAAATAAAATTTTTGAGATTTTTTAACAGTGTTAACCGGTTAACGCATATGGTTAACCGGTTAACGCAAGGCGGAAAACAGTTTTCCAAGACATTTTCAAACAGTGTTAACCGGTTAACGCATTTGGTTAACCGGTTAACGCAAGGCAGAAAACAATTTTTCAGATTTCAAAACAGTGTTAACCGGTTAACGCATATGGTTAACCGGTTAACGCAAGGAAATTTTCGCCCATTCGGCTAACTCAGTGCTTTAAAAGTGTCAAGTGTTGATACGAAAAGCGACATCGATTTTAAATGAATTGTTCATTAAAATGTGATGATCGGTCGTCGAAATTTAATTTGATTTTAATTAATTAAAGGAATTAATTATAATAATAATAAAGTGTTTATTATTGTCTTGTGGTGATCGGTTATGGCCTTAGTTTTCCTTTGTTTTGTTTTGGATTTTTAAAATACGACCTGCGTGTCGTGCCTCTCTCTTAATCTCCCAAATGTAACTTCTTTTCTCATCTCACTCCCTCGTATGTAAAACGAGTTTCTTTCATGTAATGTAATGATATGAAGAAAGCAAAGAAGTCAGTGCCAAAGGAGGACAACCTTGAAGATCTTGCTTGGAGAAGCTTAGATCGTTGTAGGTTAGCTTAGGTTCTCTCATTGGCTTGGGAGAACAATTGCGCTAGGGGCCATAACTGTTTCATTATGTATGTATGTATGTTGATGCATGTGAATGTATGTTGATGCATGTGAGAGACGGTTTATATGATAAACAAGCCGGTGAGATCAGAAAAATTGCAATTCCCTCAAAACTAAATATTAAGTTTTAAGCTTTCCAAGTTTTAACACTCATCAAGACTAGTATCGAATAATGTAGGTTTCGCCTACGCGAGGTGCATGTTCTATATTAGTAAGGTGCGATGGGATAATTGTAATATCCAACTGTTAAAACAATGGGTCAAACTTAACTAAACAAATTATAATAAGATTATATATATGTTTAGAAGCAAGAGTTGGGATAATCCATATGATGGATTGGAATAAGGAGTTATTCACCCAACTGAAATTTTCGAGAGTTGTATGAGATACAATTGGAAGGAGTTCCTACCTAAAATAACCTAGTTTTGTGTAATCCGCCTACACGGACTTAGAACGAAGTGAAATATGGATCTCGACCCACTAGAAAATCTTCCAACGGGATTTTCCGAATCAGATGATGAGGGTCATTTGTTTTGAGTAAAATAGTGGGAGCATATTTAATTAAAGGCCTAATTAAATATGTCAATGATACTTATATTTTCATTAATCCTTGTGTAGATTACCATGACAACAAACACCTCTAACAACATATTGTGATCAAACCCTGAGAAAGAAAAATTGTCTGGGACAAATTTTCTAGATTGGTACCGAGACATGAGGACTGTCCTCAAACATGATAAAGGGAAAGGCAAGGAAGTTGCCAAACCCAAACCCACTAGTGCTGCCTTGAAGCCTAGTGGAAGCATAGAAAAGGAAGGCACCTGCTTCCATTGCGGTAAGACCGCACACTGGAAGAGGAACTGCCCAAAGTACCTGGAAGATAGGAAGAAAGGAGTAGAGACTCCAACTTCAAGTATTTTTGTTATTGAAATTAATTTATCTACTTCTGCATCATGGGTATTAGATACTGGATGCGGTTCTCACATTTGTACAAATGTGCATGGACTAAAAAGGAGTAGAGATTTGGCAAAAGGTGAAGTCGACCTACGAGTTGGCAATGGAGCAAAGGTTGCTGCATTAGCCGTAGGAACTTATGAATTGACTTTACCTAGTGGTTTAATAATTCAGTTAGAGAACTGTTATTATGTACCAGCAATTAGCAGGAATATTATTTCCGTTTCTTGTTTGGACAAGTGCGGTTTTTCATTCATAATAAAGAACAATTGTTGTTCAATTTATTTGAATGATATATTCTATGCTACTGCTCAAATGAACAATATATTATATGTCCTTGATCTTGAAGTGCCAATTTATAACATTAATACTAAAAGGATGAAACCTAATGAGTTAAATCCAACTTACCTTTGGCATTGTCGATTAGGCCACATAAATGAGAAACGCATTTCCAAACTCCATAAAGATGGATTGTTGGACTCTTTTGATTATGAATCATATGAGACATGCAGATCTTGTTTAATTGGAAAGATGACAAAATCTCCATTCACAGGAAAAGGTGAAAGAGCTAATGATCTTTTGGCCCTCATACATACTGATGTATGTGGACCACTGAACATACCAGCCAGAGGAGGTTTTCAGTACTTCATCACATTCACTGATGATTTCAGTAGATATGGTTATGTGTATTTAATGAAACACAAATCAGAGTCCTTTGAAAAGTTCAAGGAATTCAAGAATGAAGTACAAAACCAACTGGGTAAGAATATTAAAACTCTTCGATCAGATCGAGGTGGTGAGTATTTAAGCCTAGAGTTTGATGATCATCTGAAAGAGTATGGGATCCTATCCCAACTCACTCCTCCTGGAACACCCCAATGGAATGGTGTGTCTGAGAGAAGAAATCGAACCCTGTTGGACATGGTCCGATCCATGATGAGTCAAGCCGATCTTCCAAACTCCTTTTGGGGACATGCGCTGTTGACCGCAACTTACACACTTAACCGTGTTCCATCCAAAAAGGTTGATAAGACACCATATGAGATATGGAGTGGTGAGAAACCACATATGTCTTACATGAAGATTTGGGGTTGCGAAGTTTATGTGAAACGAAAAATTTCAACTAAGCTTGAGCCCAAATCTGACAAATGCTTATTTGTGGGATATCCTAAAGAAACAAGAGGATATTACTTCTACAATCCTTCTGAGGGCAAAGTGTTTGTCGCTCGAACTGGAGTTTTCCTAGAAAAGGATTTTATTTCCAAAGGAACCAGTGGGAGGAAAGTAGAGCTTGAAGAAATTCAAGAATCACAAAGCATCGATACACCTATGGAGGAATTAGAGCAGGAAACACAAATGGTTGTGGAAGAGCAACCTGCTCAAGTAGAACAAGACCAGCGTAGGTCAGGCAGGATACGTCACCTACCTGAGAGATATGGATATCTCATAACAAATCAAGGTGATGTATTACTCATGGATCAAGATGAGCCTGTGACCTACCAAGAGGCCATAACTGGTCCCGAGTCTGAGAAGTGGCTAGAGGCCATGAAATCCGAAATAGATTCCATGTACACGAACCAAGTTTGGAACTTGGTAGAGCCTCCTGTAGGAGTTAATCCTATAGGATGCAAGTGGGTCTTCAAAAAGAAGACTGACATGGATGGTAAGGTACATACCTATAAAGCAAGACTGGTTGCAAAAGGATATAAACAAATTCATGGGGTTGACTATGATGAAACCTTTTCACCAGTTGCAATGCTTAAATCTGTTCGGATTTTACTTGCTATTGCTGCATATCATGATTATGAAATATGGCAGATGGATGTCAAAACTGCTTTCCTTAACGGGAATCTTCTTGAGGATGTGTACATGACACAGCCTGAAGGATTTGACATACCAGAAGAAGCCCATAAGATATGTAAGCTACAAAGATCAATCTATGGATTGAAGCAAGCTTCCAGAAGTTGGAATCTTCGTTTTGATGAAACGGTAAAACAATATGGATTCATCAAGAACAAAGATGAGCCTTGTGTCTACAAGAAGGTTAGTGGGAGCATGATCGTGTTCCTGGTGTTATATGTAGATGACATATTACTCATTGGAAACGATATCCCTACCCTGCAACAAGTAAAGACTTGGTTGGGGAAATGCTTTTCTATGAAGGACCTAGGTGAAGCAGCCTATATATTAGGAATCAGAATCTATAGAGATAGATCACAAAAACTGCTTGGCCTAAGTCAGAGTACATACATAGACAAAGTGCTGAGACGCTTTAATATGCATGATTCCAAGAAAGGATTCATACCTATGCAACATGGCCTGTGTCTATCAAAAACACAATCCCCTTCAACTAAAGAAGAAAGGGAACGCATGAATAAGATTCCATATGCATCTGTAATAGGATCTATCATGTATGCCATGTTATGTACTCGACCAGATGTCTCGTATGCTTTAAGTGCAACGAGTAGGTACCAATCTGATCCTGGTGATGCCCATTGGGTAGCTGTTAAGAATATCCTTAAGTACTTGAGAAGGACTAAGGAATCATTCTTGATATATGGAGGTCAGGAAGAGTTGGCTGTAATTGGTTACACTGATGCTAGCTTCCAGACAGATAAGGATGACTTTAGATCGCAATATGGTTATGTGTTTTGCTTGAACGGTGGCGCTGTGAGCTGGAAAAGTTCGAAGCAAGATACAGTTGCTGACTCTACAACCGAGGCCGAGTATATTGCTGCCTCAAGTGCAGCAAAGGAAGCTCTTTGGATCAGGAAGTTCATTAGTGAACTTGGCATAGTCCCTAGCGTTGTGGATCCCATTGGTCTCTACTGTGATAACAATGGTGCTATCGCACAAGCTAAGGAGCCTAGATCTCACCAACGATCCAAACACATACTTAGGCGTTATCATCTCATTCGAGAGATAATAGATAGAGGAGATGTGAAAATATGTAAAGTACCTACACTAGACAATATAGCTGACCCACTAACAAAGCCTCTTGCGCAGCAGAAGCATGATGGCCATACTAGATCAATGGGCATACGGGGTATGTCTGATTGGCTCTAGTGCTAGTGGGAGATTGTTGGTGTAAGCCCTAGAGGCCAATATTTTTGGTACTTGTATCGAATTATTTATTAATAATAAAAGGCATTTTCTTTATTATGGTTGATTAATAAAGTCCCTAGAATAGATAGTCCGTTTAATGTATTAAGTGTGACTTAATCATGAGAACACATTAAACATAAGGACACTATTCTTAAAGTATCCGTAGTCGAGCTTTAATGTGAAGTGGGATAACATTAAAGCATTAAGACTATTATGTTTGTAGACTGATGATCACATCTCATGGATCATGGATAAAGAGTTATCAAGTCTTAAACATAGGTATGAATATTAGGAGTAATATTTATACCGGATTGACCCGCTATGAGAATACTATATAGAAAGTTATGCAAAGTGTCATAAGTTATTCTCATGGTGATAATGGTGTATACCACTCTTCGACCTGAAAACACTATGGATCCTAGATGTAGAGTTGAGTGCTTTATTGCTGATCCAACGTTGTCCGTAACTGGATAACCATAAAGACAGTTGATGGGTACTCCACGAAGCATGCTGAGGGACATGAGTGTCCTAGATGGAATTTGCCAATCCTGCGTAACAGGATAAATGTCTATGGGCCCAATATTGAACTGGACAAGGGTGACACGGTCTATACCTTGTGTTCAATATAGACATAAGGGCAAAGGGGTAATTATACACATAATTATTATCACAGGAGGTTTTGTCAGATCACATGACATTTTCGTGACTTGGGTAGCAGTGATGTGTTGCTAGATACCGCTCACTGTTTATTATGTTAAATGCGTGATTTAATATAATTGCCAACGCCGCGAAAACCTATAGGGTCACACACAAAGGACGGATTGATGAGAGATAGAATAATTAAGGAACATCGTAAGGTACGGTGTACTTAAGCAGAATACGAAATATGGTAAGGTACCAAATACTTAAGTGATTTTGGCATATTATGAGATATAGGCCAAATGCACTTAAGTGGGCTTTTTGGCTTGAAGCCTACACAAGTGGTTCTATAAATAGAGCTCTTGTGCAGAAGCTTTGTATGGGAATACAACACAACTGAAGAGTTGGAATTTCGTATCTCTCTCTCACTCAAAGCCTTCATTCATAACAGCTAGCACTGCGATTGAAGGAATCCGTTCGTGTGGACTGAGTAGAGACGTTGTCATCGTTCAACGTTCGTGATCGCCCCATGGATCTGTATCAAAGGTTTGATCATTATCAGAGATCTGCACCAAAGGTTTGAATCGCCACAAGAGGTAACGATTCTATCACTGATCATGCCCATTCGTAAGGATCACTAAATGGAGAAATTTTTAAATTCCGCTGCGCCTTGGATGGCAATTCTCCAACACAGCTTTGGTAGATGCTGCCAGGTAAAATCATATATCTTACAATGCAATTTTTTCTCTGCTTATATTTCACACATTACTATATGTTAAACTAGTTTTTGCTCTATTGCAGTGTATCGTTGTTACTGACGACAACCGAGGCATCTATTGTAGAAAATATGAGTGATAAAAACAAACCTCCTCAAAGGGTGGCAGATATGGATGATTTGGACTACTAACTTTTCTTAAATATGTTGAGAATATTTTGGCTTATAATGAACTTGTATATCAGGTTATTACTTGAATGATAATGTAATTGTAATATAATGCTAATACTTTATCACTTAGATGATGATGAAAATGTAATATAATGAAAATAGTTTATGGTTTATTAATTCTTTTAATTATATAGAATGAAGTTTAATAAGTATTCATGTGATTAGTGTTATAGGAATGATAAAATTCAGGTTAGAATTTATTGGTCCAAACCGATTCAACCCAACCGAATGAACCGTATAAACCGATAATCCATCAACCGATAAAACCGAACTTAGTTTTGGGTGAAACTGGATTTAACTTTTTCAACCGTGGATTAGCTCGGGTTAGCTATTTCGGGCCCGAACCCACCCATAACCGACCGCCGTCCACCCCTACATTCATAGATGTCACGACATCTGCTACTATATCACCATAGAATGGAAGAACATCCAGTTCTGTCCATCTGGTACAAAGACACAGCAGAGATCAACATTGGATGTTATGACATCTAATTCTGCGCAGAAGAATGATGCAGAACTTAAATTTAAAGTGCAGTAAATAACACAAGGAATTGTTTACCCAGTTCGGTGTCACACACACCTACGTCTGGGGGCTACCAAGCCAGGGAGGAAATCCATTATTAGCAGTATTAATTCAGGCCTTAAACCACCTGTTTAATCCTATCACTTAATACCTACCCAATGCAATTTCAATCTAAACTAAGACCAGAGTTCCTACTCACTCCCCCTCAATCACCTCAGTGATTACAACCTTTAATTAAGTTTAAAGATAATGGTGAAGTCACACTTCAAACAACTCTTGACTGTGCTTAACAGCTTTAATCAAGATACACAGCACTCACGCTTAAAAGCTTAGAGTGACACAACACTTACAACTCAATGAACACCCTAGTCCAATGCAATCATCTAGTTGATAATTGCTTGGCTCACAAGATACACCTAATACAAGATACACATAAAATACAGCAGTGAAGTGTACTGGAACAATGAATGCTTCACGCTAAAAACCCCTGAGTTCTGAAAGAAGGATTGCCATCCTTTTATATTGCAGCACTTGGGCCTTGTACTTGTATTTCCTAAAATTAAGGTTAAGCAAGTTAACCTAATTTCCACATATTAGGGTGCTAACAAATAGGCTATTTGTTAGGTTCATTAATTGTAGCTCAGTTGTTAGTTTCCTGGATTTTAGCTCAGCTGTTGGATTCCTGAAAAATAGCCTGAGAAAAATACTGAAACAGAAAAACTAACCATCCTACATTTTAGCATATGCTGTCAGGAATGAATGTCACAACATTCAGCTTGACGTCCAGAACATAGGCCATATGCTAACTCTGTTATTCTCCTGAGAACCAGTCTGAAAGAAATACTGAGCTGTAATAAATACTGAACTATACCAGAAAAACTCACTGGCCTATAAGTCAGTATCTGCTGTCAGGAATGAATGTCATAACATTCAGTTTGACATCCAGACAGTAGGCTATGTGCTAGGTCTGTTATTCTCCTGAAAAACAACCTGAGATAAATACTGAACCATAACTGAAAAACCAACTAGCCTATAGTTCAGTATCTGCTGTCAGGGATGAATGTCATAACATCCAGTTTGACATTCAGTAAGTCCTGTATTGAGTGACTGTCATAACAGAATAGAAAATCAGCCTGCTGTTAGTTTCCTAAAAATCAGCCTGAGATAAATAACAGAAAAACTAACTGGCCTGTCAGGAATGAATGTTATAACATTCAGTTTGACATTCAGAGAATGCTGTCATGAATGACTGTCATAACAGAACAGAAAATCAGCCTGAACTAAATACTGAACTATAACAGAAAAACTGATTAGTCTATAATTCAGTATCTGCTGTCAAGGATGAATGTCATAACATCCAGTTTGACATTCAGTAAATCCTGTATTAGCTAATCCTGCAGCATACTACTTAAGCATGTCATGACATCAGTCAAGACATCAGAGTACAGTTAGTGTTTTAACACAACATGCAGCCAATCAAACATCTACAAAGCATGTCATGACATCAGTCAAGACATTAGAGTCCAGTTAGTGTTTTAACATAAAATGCAGCCAATCAAACATCTACACTTTCATACAAAATGTGGCATGATTACACCGACACTCTTAGATATTGCTGCCATTACAGGCTTAAAACCGACCGGCGAAGTCTTCGACTGTGAAGCCGTAGCACCAGTCTCTCTAAGGTTTGACGTTGGTGATTCTCGCAAGCCGATATACAATAACTTTATTGATCATCATGCTACATCTTCAGGCCCTGTGACCACTGAAGAACATGTGGCCTTTCTAACTCTTTGGCTGTCTCGTTTTGTGTTCTGCTCTAGATTAATGCAGATAGCTAAACACTTTGCTCTTCTGGCAACTCAGCTACACCAAGAGCGTGACATCGCTCTTGGCCAATTAATACTGGCCTCTCTTTATGAGTCTTTATCTGAAGTTGTCTGCCAAATCAAACTTTTTGACCCTGAGAACTCAAAAAAGAAGAATGTCTTGGCCCACGGTCCCTTTTGGTTCCTACAACTGTGGCTCAACGCCACTTTTTCTAAAGACATAACGTCCCATGGGATGAGAAGGGTTACGTGTCCCCCAAAAGAGCAACACCTTGTTTGGAAGCGACTGATCCCTTTGACTCCCATCGATAAAACCTTTCCTGACGTCAAGGTGTTTCGCCTCTTGTTTACCATTATGTTGACTCGCGCCGACTTTCACCCTTCTAGGGCTCCTTTCAGTAGTCGGACTGAAGGTCCTGAATGGATCACCAGGGCTTTTCCTTCAACTGAAGATGATCACAAGAATGAAACCTTTGTTATCTAGAGACGCTTTTTGGTCCCCCAGTTTCTGTCGGCTATAACATCCGGCGTCAACCCTGGCCTAGTTGCTTACCAACCCGACTTGGTAGCCAGACAATTTGGACTTTGTCAGTTTGTCCCCAAGTCCCTGTATTCTTCACTCGACATACTCATAAACATCTTTTGTGATCAACCCTGGAGTATGATCCAAGAAGATATTGAGGCCCTTTGGGAAAACCGACCAAGGCTCCATTCCATCCCATTTCAACCAGCCTTCTTCTGCACCAAGGAATTTGATGATTGGTGGCAATCATATCTTGCTACTTACGTTGGTGCTCCTGAGGCCAAATTATCTGAACTAACTCAGGCTCTTGTCTATTTGTAGGCGAAATCGACCAAGTGTAAGACTCTCAACGCCAAACAAATTCAAGCTTTTAAGAACTATTTCTGCATTGTGTATCGACCTGAAAATCTTCGTCGGACCATCTCTGAGGCCGCGTCCGAATTAAAGGAGAAGGTAACCGACAGGCTCCCAAAGCTTTAAATCCCTGGTTACGCGAAAAACAAGTATCTTTACGCCCTTCATTTTGGAAACATCAAATTTCCTCCTTTGCCATCTAGCCCATTCGCTTTGGCCTTCGGCTATTCAATTCCAGATTGGTACTATTGTCCCTTTTCAGACGTGCAAAATGCTTATATGAAAAAGGCTGATAGAGTGGTACAGACGAAGCATTATCTGCCCTACTACTCAGGGCCACTTCATATTGATCCTCAATATGTTAGAGTGCTCGATACCACACAAATTGGTAACACTTTTCTGGAAAGCTAGCACCTTCTTTTATTTGGACTTTGTCGCTTACTTGATTTTCTATGTTTTCTTTACAGCAATCCCCATAGACCCTGTGGATCACGCCTTTGTCAATGAGCCTAATATTTCGGCAGAAAAGACTCAGGTTCAAATCTGGCTGATTTGCCGTTTTCTTTTACTTTGGTATATATTCTTAACTGTCATTTCCATCTTGTAGGCTGCCTTTGAGAAGTCCTCTGATGATGATGCGCAACCCATTTCCAAAGTTTTGAAAAAATCCAGTTCTTCGGTATGCACCTATACGTAGAAATCTCATTCAACTCTGTGATTTCTCTAAGAAAAACATTACATGGTCTCTGACCTTTTACTTATATGCAGGGTCGACCACGTTCGACAGATCTACCTATCCCTTCTCCTCAGTCCAAGAAATCCAAAAAACACAAGCATTCTGCTGCCACAAGACCTGAGGTATTTCTTGTCGGCTTGTCTGATCTTCTGACTAGAATATCTACTTATAACCTTTCTTCATGTCTTCAGCCGACTCAGCCATCTTCTCAACAATCCCATAAATCCAAAGGCCACCAGGGCCATAAAAGGAAGAAGCATGATTCTCCCTCTAGGGGTGGTGAAGCAAAGAAGAAAAAACACCACAAAGTGCTCACTCCAGAGGCTCCTTCTTCTCTAGACGCCGACACCATTGTGGTCGACACGTCTATCCTTAATAAAGCCCCTGACCCATCTGTGGGGACTTCGAAGTCGACCAACACCCCTGCTGCTGCTGTCTTGGAGGAAGGAAATCCGGATGTCGTTCTCCCTACACCGATACAGGTAATCACTTGTTTTACTATCTTTTTCCTTGAATTGCTGGACTTTTCTTACAAACATCCTTTTGCTCTAATACAGGATGATGCTTCTGGTGAGCAACCCCACCATGTTGCAGACTATACTCCCCTATCGCCGACTTCTTCTCCATCTCACCAAGCAACCTCTGTCGACAATGTTGGTGAGTTCATTAGCCTCCCTATCCAGATTAGTGATAATGATTCTGGTTCAGTCACTAGCCCTACGACGCACACGAATTCCAGTTAGACTAGTTCTGACTCTAGTCTTTCTTCAGCTTCCTTGCCTTTGCAGGATTCAAGGGACTAGGAGATGTTGGCATCACAAAAATCCAGCCTCCTCCAACTGCTCCTCTACCAACTACTTCCCCTTTATCTTCCCAGGGGCTGGCAATAAAGCCTTCTTCTCTAGAAGCAATTGCTAGACTTTGTAGCCTAGTAAGATCACATGATGCTTCTTCAGATTCTTAGCAGCTTCACCAACTCCATTCTGATAAGATGGGTTCTGAAGCGACAAAGGTCAAAGCTCTAATGGACAGGGTTCGTTTTCACACATTGAATCCATATCTACCCCATGTGCTTATGAGTGAACCTATTGTCGGCCCAGAACTCTTGCATGTGCTTGCCCAACTCAAAGAGCTTCACCTTTCTGAGTATGCTAAGTGTGCGATGGCCGCTTTAGAAAAACTTCTGGTTCCCATGCTATGTCATCTCAACAACGTTAGGGAAAATGAATACTAGATTGTAACTACAGAGGCCTTTGTGAAGGAGAAATGGGAGCTGGTGATGAAAGCCGACGAAGAGGTCACCAAAATGCTGGGAATGATTGAGGAGAAGAAGAAGGAATTGACCTCCAAACAAACAAGAGCTGCTGAGATACGCCAGCAAATTGATGACCTTCGGCGTCAAATTGTTGCTTTGGACAGTGAATTGGGGTCAATTACTGAGGAGGAATCGCGTATTATCGACAAGGTTGTAAAGCCGCCCCAAGATACTGTGGAGCAAAACACCAACGATGCCTTGGTCGTAGCTGAAGAACTTTCCAACGTTGAAAAGAAGCTTGAACAGATTAAGGTCCAGGCCGACAACTTTGAACCTAAGTCTCTACACTACAACCTTGAGCTTCAATCATTTCAATCTAGATTCGGTCAATTTTAACCGATTTTATTTTTATGTAATATTTGAACAATGGCTTTTTGCCAATTTTTTATGCCACTATTTTATTTTCCAGCACTGTGTATATTTAATTTTCTATGCTTTTATAGCTGGTTTCAAACGTAGTTTTCTCCAACCTAGTTTATTTGACAGCTATTTAGCCTGTCGAAATCTTGACCTCTTTAAGGAGAGGCCTATACTTTTTTAAGTATTTTCCATTTACCCTCGAGATTCGCCTATCTGGTGCCAACTCTTCGACCTCGTAGGTGTTATTAGAGAAAACCAGCAAAACCTTAAACGGTCCTTCCAAATTTGGGGACCATTTGCCCAAGACTCTGTCATTTTTATCCATAGGCAAGATCACTCTCCAAACTAAATCGTTGACAACAAACATTTTACCCTTCACCTTATTATTGTAGGCTCTGGCGACTTTTTCTTTCTGCCTTTGTAATGAATCCAAGGCTAACATTCTTTCCTCATCTAACTCGACCAGTTCGTCTGCCATCCTGCTCCAATAATCTTCAGAAGGTATTTCATGTTGCCTCTGGATTCTGACTGCACGAACATGAATCTCTACTGGTAACACTGCATCGTGCCCATATACCATTCGAAATGGAGTTGTTCCAGTTGCTTCTTTTGGCGACGTTCGACATGCCCATAAAGCTTGATCTAACGTTTTATGCCAAATTTCTTGGCTTCTTGCCTACATGTTTCTTTATTAGACTAATGATCACTTTATTGGCCGCTTTGACTTGGCCATTTGCCTGTGCGTAATAAGGGGTAGAAGTCAATAATTTGATTCCCATCTCTTTTGTAAAATCTTGCATCTTTCGACCAGTAAAAATTGACCCTTGGTCGGTTGTAATTGTTTCTGGGATACCAAATCTACATATGATGTGACTTTGGACAAAGTCTATCACAACCTCTTGATCCACATTTGTCAATGCCACGACTTCGACCCATTTTGTGAAATAGTCGATACCGACCAACACATACCTTTGCTGTTTTGACAAAGCTGGTTTTATTTCTCCAATCACATCCAATGCCCACCCTCGAAAAGGCCAGGGCTTCACAATTGTATGCAACTCGTTTGCAGGCACATGTTGTATGCCCCCATGCAATTGGCATTCCTGACAACTTTTAGCAAATTAAATGCAATATTTCAACATTGCAAACCAATAAACTCCTGAGCGCATCAAAAGCTATTTCATCTCCAATCTCGCTTGATGCACCCCACACGCTCCACTATGTACACTCGACACAACCATATATGCCTCACTTTCTCCCAGGCATTTTAGCAAAACTCCTTTAGCTATCTTTTTGAACAATTCATCATTCACTAGGACATAGCTGAGGGCCCTATATTTTACCTTTCGATCTGTCAACCCTAGAGGATTACGTAAATAATTGACTAACGGTTTACGCCAATCATTTTCTCCCTCGTCGTCGAAGGTCAGAATTTCAAAATGATATCTATCTACAACTCCTAACTTTATAATCGACAAATCTGATGGTGATAACAATGTCGCTCGTACCTTCTCTCTTACTTGAACCTCTTCTTCATCCTGGTCTTTCGACGCTTTGTACCCTGAAGCTTCCTGCGGCAAATTGTTTGCTCTTTGGTTCTCTTTCCGTGGTATATGCTGGAGGCTTACTTGCTCAAACCTCTTGAGTAGTCTGATGGTAATCACAAAATACATGACTAAATTTTCTTTGACACACCTGTATTCTTTTGATACCTGCTTAATTACTAACTCAGAGTCTCCCATAATTTCGACATTCCTTGCCCCCAATTCCAGCAGAAGTTCAAGTCCTGTGATCAACGATTCATATTCTGCTTCATTGTTTGTGCATACTCCTTCAATTCTGTATTTGAACTCTGCTGGAATTCCATCTGGAGAAATTATGAATCCCCCCATCCCAGATCCATTCTTATGTCTTGAATCGTCGAAGTACAATCTCCATGGCACTATGTCTACATAATTTTGATCCATTTCGACCATTGAATGGTCGACAAGGAAATCTACCACCACTTGCCCTTTCATCGCTTTTAAAGGCACGTACGTCAGAGAATACTCAGTTAACGCCAAAGCCCATTTACCAATTCGACTATGCAAAATTGGTTTAGACAACATGTGCTTAATAATATCAAAGTGAGAAGATACATACACATCAACAGGCTTAATATATTGTTTTAGTTTCATACAAGAAAAATACAGGCATAGACATAGTTTTTCTATATCACTATACTTAGTTTCAGGATCATTAAGCATTCGACTAAGGTAATACACAGGTCTTTTGACACTTTTTCCATCCTCTTGGACTAACATACTTCCTATAGTCGATTTTGAAGCTGCAATATATAACCTCATTGGCCTACTCCTAACAGGAGGGGCCAGTACTGGAGGCTTAGTCAAATACTCCTTAATCTTGTCAAAAGCCTCTTGGTGCTCTTCTTGCCACTTAAAATCCTCATTCTTCAGTCGCAGGAGTGGTGAAAAAGCTTTAGTTTCACCACTTAAATTGGATATAAATCTTCTAAGAAAATTTATTTTGCCCAACAAAGATTGTAGTTCCTTTTTGGTCGACAGAGGCTTGACGTCCATAATGGTTTTTGTTTTTCTTTGGTTTACTTCAATACCTTTTTTATGCACCGCAAAGCCAAGGAAATCATCCGCCTGCATACAAAAAGCACACTTTAATGGATTCATTTTCAATCCATATTTTCTCATCCTTAAAAAGGCCTTTCGGAGATGTTCGACGTGAGAAAGTCGACCATTTGATTTTATCACAATATCATCAATGTATACTTGCATGAAATCTTTAATAAAATCATGGAACATTGAGTTTATTACCCTCTGATATGTCGCTCCGGCATTTTTCAAGCCGAATGGCATGACAACCCACTCATATGTACCTAAGGCTCCTGGGTATCGAAACGCCGTCTTCGGCACATCTTCCTCTGCAATAAAAATTTGGTTATATCCAGAATAACCATCTAACAAACTTAAATATTCAAAACCAGCAGCAGAATCGACCAGCATTTCTGCTATGGGCATGGCATACTCGTCTTTGGGGGTAGCAGCATTTAGATCTCTAAAGTCAATGCATACTCGTAAAGACCCATTTTTCTTAATTACTGGCACAATATTGGCCAACCATTCAACATACCTTGCAGTTTGTATAAACTTGCTTTTGAGGAGCCTTTTTATCTCTGCTTTTATCTTTCCCATGATATCTGGTGCGAAACGCCTAGGCGTCTGCTTTACAGGCTTTCTTCCAACTTTTATTGGCAGTTTTAGCTCTACCAAATCCCTACTTAAACCAGGCATTTCGTTATAATCCTAAGCAAAACAATCCTTAAATTCTTTAAGTAAATATATTACCTCAGATTTTAACTCTTTGTCGATGTTAGCGCTGATGTATGTTGGCCTTTTGTCGCCATTTTCACCAAGGTCGACTTCTTCTAAGGGGTCTTGTGGTCGCATTTTTTCTGGTTCCTTTGGGTCTTTTTCAAACCCTAAAGGTTCATCGTCATAAATGCAGTCCAAACGTTGCATGTTGACATTTCCTTTAGCCACAGCTGACTTATCTGGAGGCTTTGGCTCAATAGCCAAACTATCTTTCTTTAAAACATAGGCTTCAACAACCATGTTTTCTTCAGCCTCTAGGGCCGATTTTATTTTGTTCTCGACAACGTATGCCGAAATCCTCTTTAGAGCTTCTAGCTCAGTCATCATCAGTGACATCCCCCCAGCCTGTCGGTTGGATATCTGCATAGGGTGGATCCTCTAAATGTTTCACATCCCAAATGAAGCCATGAGTCTCATGCAAAGTTAGAGAATTAAAAGCTTCACTCAGATTAGCATACACATCCTCAACTGGTAAACAAGGAGAAATGTTAGCCAACTTTCTCTCGAATTCCTTCTTGCCGACATTGTTCACGTCAGCCAGGAATTAGCCTTGATCATCTTCAATGTTTTCGACCACTCCATCTTCTCTCCAAATTACCAAACTCTGATGTGCTGAAGATGGTACAACTCCGACACCATGGAGCCATTCTCTGTCGACTAGAAAATTGTAACTTGGTTTTGGCATCTACTACCATGAACAGTGTCAGCCTAGTTATTGAACCAACAATGATGTTCACCATGATCACACCCATGGTGCTTTTTGTTTTGCTCCCGTAGTCAGATAAGACCACGTTGTTGGATTTAACATCAGTATCATACTTGCCAATTTTCTTCAAAATATGGTGGGGCATGATGTTAACAGTAGTGCCACAATCTACCAACACTTTGTTGATAGTTACACCTTCCACTTTGGCCCTAATCAACAGAGGTTTCAAGTGACTCTTCATAGTCATTGTGGGCCTCTCAAAAATTGCTTCTTGGCTCTCAATAGAACCATCATTCAGCACAAAGTAACATCTTGGCTTATGTAACACCATTTCTTCAGCGTCGACATCATCTACCGAATCCTTCACCTCAGTAACACAATTGTATTCTTCTGGTAGAATTGATACCACGTTGACTAAGATGTCCAAACTTTCTTCTGATTCTAAATTGAAGTCATCAGTAACCTCATCAAAACATTTTTCAGTTGGTCGATGGACATACTCCCTGATCCGTTCTTTTGCTGCCGTGTCGAACTTCACAACAACTCTTTTTCCAGAATCTGCCCCACTAGCCATGCCTTTCCCAGCTATTCCCCTAGCAGCCTCTCTTTCAGCCTTCTTGCGACACTGAAAACGTCTCCATTGAGGTCTGGACATGGGGTTCTTCCCCAAATAATTTTCAGAAACATGAGTCCTTTTCTCATACTTGAACTCACGCTTGTAGTTGATTGCTAAACCTCTTCTGGCAGCAGCAACACCTTGTGGGGTTTCTTGTTTTCCCTGAGGCTTGATCCAGGTGCCTCTAGGAGCACTTGTCGATGGTACGAAGCTCCTATGCCTTGCTTGAGCATTTTCTACAGCTTTCCTTAGGATTCTTTCATTCTGGCGTGCTCTGTTCATCCCACTTCTTTTGCTTTTGCCTAATTGTAGCTTCTAGAAATTTTCAGCAGCAACTTTGTCGGTGACAGCACCACATCTAGGGCATAAGCAGACTTGTGAACCCTTATTCTTGCAGTGATACCGGAAATCTACCAAATCTTCATCAGCCCTTGGATAGACTTTAGCTATATCGACATCTGGGCTTTCACCAGTTTCCTCTAGCATATCGGTCTCATCATATTCAGTGACCTCGACCATGTTGATCTCGACTGGCTCAACGAATAGAGCTTCCTCCTGGTGGAGAGGGTCAGCGTCGATCTTCATTTTGCGGCCAGCAAATTTCAGCCTGCCTTCTTGAATTGCTTTCTGAACCAAATCCCTGAAAAGATAACAATTAGAGGTATTATGACTAATGTAAGACCCTAATTTTGACCCTAAGATCCCTCATGGCATCATATCATTGCACATTGCATTTGCCTCAAGGATCATAGCATCTTGGCTCCTTACCCTTGGGTTGGGACTTGTGTGAGTTGGTTTGAGACCACCAAGCATGCTTAAATTGTATATTATTGCTTTTCTTATTTTGTTTACTAACCAAAAGCACAAAAATATGTCACTAACATCTTTTATTTTGTAGCTTGAGCAATCATAAGATCTAAGGCTCCTAAGAGGCCCCTATGCTCAAAGAATGGCCAGATGGAAGTAAAAGCAAGCATGACAATGGTTCATAAAGCTCTCATTCATCATATATGCCTCACAAGTATCTCAATTTGTCAATTTGGTCAAAGCAAACCAAAGGGCTTGAGGATTGTTTCCCAAGGAAACCCTAATTCATCTGTGCATCAATTGTGCCTTGCTCATGAAGCAACCTCAACCCATGATCAAATACAACCAAGGTAAGTTCTTTAATTCATCATTTAATTCATATATGTGCCTATGTGAGTGTCCTAAATCATCAATTCATCAAGATTTGATGTTTGGACTTGAGAACTTGATCAGTCAATTCATCTGACTATTTTGAAATCCACTGAGACCTAACTTTTGATGTGTTTGTCAAATGAAGATGACCCTAAGAGAAAAACTGTTCTTAAGAACCATATGAACAACTTTCATGTTCATCAAAAATTGATTTGAAGGTTGTAAGGTCATCATCCATTTCAAAACATTATAGGTCATTTTGACTGAAACCCTAATTTTGGGTCAACTTCCCAGGGACCTAACTCACTCATTTTGTATTATTTTGAGGTGGGATCAAGTGAATTGGAAAGTTTAAGATGTCTAATTCAATTTTTATGTTGAACAAATTTTCATAATCCTAAAAAAAGTAGATGTGATAATGCAAAACATTATAGGTCACTTTGGACCAAAGTCATTGAATCTTGAAAAAGTCCAACTTCAAGTGCCCATAACTTTCTCATCAAAAATCCAAATTATGCATAATTTAAGTCCAAATTTATTGTCTTGAAAAGATATACAACTTTGATGTTTAAGGTTTTAGCATTTGAGGATTGAATCATTGAAACAGAAGGGCTTGAAGTTGGTCCATTTTGGCTAAATTCGCATGCACATGTTTTGCACCTTGAACTTTATGACCAATTTTCATTAATTTCCCAATCCCAAATGGATTTTTGTTCAACATAACAATTGTTCCTCATGTCAATACCTTTCCAACCATTACCCACAAGGCCATGTTTCAATTTGGCAAGGTGCATTTTTGAAGAGGTAAAAGTTTATGTGCATTTATGGAAACCATGTCAAATATTTGTGCACAAGCCAATTCCAGCAAATTTGCACGTCCAATTCATCTTGCTTACATCTGAAGACTCAATTTCCATTGCATTTGGGCCTCCCATGCGCTTGCACAGGCCCATGCATGGAGGCACTCACTTCATGCACACATGAATTTCACCTTGCTTCCATCATGCTTTGCTATAAATACATGTGCTCAGCCTCATTCCAAACCAACCTTAAGGCGCCTTACATGCTGCAGAACTGAATCCCAAACCTCACCAAAAGGAATTTTGCATTTTCACTTCAATTTTTCAGATCCAATTCTCAACTTCCTTGGTTGACTATTGGACTCTAATTCCTTAGCCTAGCCCTATTTCCATCTCAAGAACAAGCTGCTATCAAGAATTGGGAAGGACCGTGCTTCATAGAGCTGCACTTCAAAGGTTGTTGTTCAAACTTGTTCCATTCGAATCTCATTGGATCTTGCTTATTTCTTGTGTTTGCTGGCTCCTCTGAAGTCCTCTCATAAGAGGCAATTGAATTGTGTATTTAATTTCACGAATCCATCAAGTTCAGATTGAACACCATAATTTTCTCTCTCTGGTTTCTCTTTCCATGAGAGTCTAGAGGAGAAACCAATGGCACAGAGGTGATGTACATCACCCCAGCTTTCCAATGATATGAGGATCGTCCATTTTGGTTGAGATTTTGTAACCTGCAAATGTCACCGGAGTTAACCAACTCGCCGAAGAAGACGGTGGTGTACACCACCGTCCCCTTGCCAGATTGAATGTGGATCGTGTGATTGTATTCCCAGATCTAATCCATGCCATTCATTGTTATGACTTTTTTAAATACACTGTGTGTCTCGTTTGACTGAAGCCTATGATGCGTGCGCGCCTGTGAGTCATCTGATGTGCCACATCATTTAATGAAATTGATCCAACGCGCCAGGCTTTTCCTATTTTCTGATTTAATTCATTTTATTTCAAAAATTCATATCTCTTTCATTTTAAATCCAAAAAATATGGGACCAATTGCATTATTTCCCTTTTTAATTCTAGTTTTTGAAAATGATTTTTAATATTTTTTATTTTGTCATTTGATATTTTCTGTGAATTTTCTCTTTTCTGGTTATTTTTAATTCATTTTAAATAGTTTCCAATATTCAAAAAATGCAAAAATATTTTCTTAACATCTTTGAATGATGATGAATCTATGAAAAGTATTCTCATCAATTTCCAAATTGATTTGAGATTTATTTGAGATTATAGTTCAATTATGTTATTTTTTATTCATTTTTAATTGTTTAAAAATAGTTTCTGGTTTTCAAAAATGCTGAAATTTTTTGTTAAACTTTGTTTGACCTTGTTGAACTTAGGATGATCCATTTGGACTTTTTCAAGTTGATTTGAAATGGATTAAAAGTTTGACCTTTATTTGTTTATTTTAATTCAAGTATTATTTTAATTCTCAAAAATACCAAAAATATTTTATTTGTTTCTTGACTTCTAAACTTCATTTTGCTTCTGTTTACCATTGATTGACTTTGATTCTATTCATGTTTGATCAATGTGTGTTGGTTATCTCATTTGAATTTCAATTCATGTAGATACTTATTCTTCTTCTTCTTCTTCTTCTTCTTCTTTCTTTTTGATCAATGAGTTAAAGATTGGTGGTTAGCCTTGACATATGGGAGGCTTAACCTTCCTTGATTCAAATCTAATTCATCTTGATCAAAGATCAAGTGAATGGCTTTGCATTAAGGATAGGTTGCTTCTTGGTCAAACAAAAAACCTAAATCAATACAAGATCATTCTTCTTTTCTTTTGGCGTGGCAAGTTGTAGGAGCTTGGCTTACTAGTCAAGGTCTCTAACTTGTGTTTGTTGCCTATATTTTTCTTGATCGGCCTCAGATAGGTGTGACTACTACATTAGTCCACTTACAATTGCTTAACATAGCGCTAAATGGCCTTATGGCACACTAACATTAACTATTAACACTAACTTTTAATTCAAGTCATTTAATTCTTGCAATTTACTTTTATGCAATTTAATATTCTTGTACATTATTTCATTTGCTTTTGCCCTTTGCTCACTTGAGCTCATGTTTATGTTAATGCAATTTGCCTTTTGCTCACTTGAGCACATTATTGTGTATATACTATTGTGTTTGTTTTGTTTTGATTGTGTGAACCCAATTCAAATGGACAAAAGGACTTATATTTTAGGACCTTATCTATGCTAAATGGAGTCAAAGAGCAACTTGGCCTCATGCCTTTAGAATGCTATAAAAGAATAAAAATGTCAAAGAGCAACTAGGCCTCATGCCTTTAGAATGCTTAATGTTGAAGATGAATTGAAAGGACCTAATTTCTAAACTCACTCTTGTCCATTCTTTGTTTGCATTGTGGAACTTTTTTATTTATGTGTTCTTGTGCTAGGGATCCCAAACATTGAGCCAAGTAGAGGAACCATTGTCATGAGCATCTAAAGTGAGAGATACAAAAGCCATTGGAAGATTCCTAGGAGCTTGATTGTTATGTGCTTGATTGCTTGAGTTATTTGCTTATTGCTTGCTAATTCCAAAGGAAAGGGAACAACTTGGATCATCACTATGATCTCAAGAAGGGAACTCCATTGTGGTTTTATTTCTCTTCCTTCATCTTTGTATGCTTATGACTTAGCCATTCTTCTTCTTTCCTCCACTCTAACCCAAGCTAACTTTTGTGCAAACATTAACATTGCTTTTCAAATTTAGAAACCTAAGCACTATGCTTTTGATTTTTCAAACTTCTTTTCATAACACTTATTTTGAATTGAATTCTAAGTCAATTTTGACCTTACTTTGTAAATACTTTTTCATTGGTAAATACAACTCACTCAATTTTTTTTGTGGTTTCAATGGCCACTTCTTGCCAAAACTTTTCATAAACATTAGCTATTAGGTTTGAGTTATCCTTGAGGTTGATATAATACTCACCTATATCCTTAGTGATGGACAATAAGTCTTCCATGCTTATTATAGGGTTAACCCCTCACTAGCATGTTGAAGCTCTCCTCACATGGTGGATTTGTGGTTTTAGGTTGAGTTTTCTCCCTTTGATAACAAAAGACCTTAAGGCTTTTGGACCAATCAATTCACCAACTCCTTTTGAGATTTTTACCCCGAACTACGAGGTTTTGATCCTAATCTTTTATAAGATGGTACGTAGGCAATGATTTATCCATTCAAACACAAAATTGTAAATAATTTATTCATTCTTCTCTCATATCCCAAATCATGTTTGCACAGGTAATTTTTACAAATACCAACCCACCTTACAACAATTGTGAAAAGGGCTCCCTAGGAGTACCTAGGATGTTTTGGGTGCTTAAAACCTTCCCATTGCATAACCAACCCCCTTACCCAGATCTCTGACATTTTTATTAGTTTTTTATTTGATAAAACTTCACGGTTTTTGTTCGCCTTCTAACCTTTCCTTTGTATAAATAGAAGTGCGGTGGCGACTCGAATTGTATGATTTACTTTTGATTTAGTCAATAAATCTAAAGGTAACGAATACCCTGCTACAACCAAGATAATTTTGATACTTACAAAATCCTCTTTTCTGTCTTTGTTCCAATGGTGGTATTTTAGTACCAGGTGGCACCACCATTTGACCATCTTTAACTAACAAATAAAAAATTTCCTCACACTTTGTCACATCAAATGTATAAGTTTGTAAAGGGAATTTTGGATTGTTTTCGACAGGATTTTTCCCTTGTGCAGGAAGTAATAACCGACACTTATAAGCAGATCTTGGCTTTAACTCAGCCACGTCAATTTCTAATTCGGTCGATGAGGCATAATCAGCCTCATAGATTGGATCTGTCGCGTCATTTGACCATCTTTAACTAACAAATTAAAAATTTCCTCACACTTTGTCACATCAAATGTATAAGTTTGTAAAGGGAATTTTGGATTGTTTTCGACAGGATTTTTCCCTTGTGCAGGAAGTAATAACCGACACTCATAAGCAGATCCGGGCTTTAACTCAGCCACGTCAATTTCTAATTCGGTCGATGAGGCATAATCAGCCTCATAGATTGGATCTGTCGCGTCATAGTTGACGAACGTTATTTTTTCCTTCTTAGCCTTAATGTATCTAACCTTTTCTAACCTTAGTCGTTTGAGATGTCGAACTCTATCAACCAATTGTGACATACTCTTTACAAAAGTTGGGTCTATTTTCTTCCTAATGGAATAATCTAACCCCTCAGCAGCCATTTGAACAAGTTCATATTCTAGTACTTGCGTAAAGCACCTGGCCTTTAATGATCTAAATCTATTCAGATAATCGTCAATAATCTCAGCAAACCTTCTCTTAATGCTAGACAATTCTACCAAACTGATTTTGGAGTGTCCTTCGTAAAACTGTTCATGGAACTTCTTTTCTAACTTGGCCCACAAATCAATCAAACTTGGGGCCAAAGAAGTGAACCATGTGAAGGCAGCGTTAGTCAAAGAGGAAGGAAAGTTTTTTACTCTCAAACACTCATTATGAGCCAAATCTCCTAACTCTGTTAAATATCTGGCAATATGTTCTATTGTCGTCTCACCAGATTCTCCCCCAAACTTAGTGTATTTAGGCACTTTCATTCCTCTAGGTGCCTCGGTTTGGAGAATAAATTCAGCCAATGGGGAAGCATATAGTGGCCTTTGCAATGTGGCACTCATACCATTCCTAGCCATAATCCTTTCGACAATAGTTGTAAAATTATTTTCTACTGCTAAGTCTTCTTGTCGATGTTGATCGACAATTTGATCAGCATCCTGATGTCGGTTAACTAACACCATCTGGTTACGTCCTGCTACTCTTGACTCAACACCTTGATTTTGTTGGGGTCTAAGGATTTGTCCCTCATGGACTGTCTCATCTTCTGCTGCCCCTATCTCCACTTGAACAAGAATGGTTTTCCTGACCAGTTGTGCCATCTGTCGAGCCGGTGCCCCCAGGAAGTTACACAAGCGTGTCAATTGATTAGCCACCTGCCTATTTGTTTTAGCAGATTCCTGTATCACAGGATTAAAAACTGTACCCATTTGATTAGTTAACATATTAACCAACTCATGATTACTATCATCCATTTGCTGCCTCAACACCGCTATTGAAGTGTTCGACAGCGGCATGGTTCTATTCTGAGTATTATTCCTATTCTGAGCATTTCCCCCTTGTGCTAATCCTTGTAAGGAGGGATTCGTATTTTGAGCGTTGTCTGAAAACAATGTTGCATTTGATGTTGACTGATATCCTGACATTAAGGAATACGACATTCCATAAAGAGTATATGTGGTGCCAAAGCGAGGCACATAAGGTTTGAACATCGTTATCGTTGATCCTGAACCTCCCGGTGGAGGTAAAGGAATTGGTGCTCCAACCGCAGCCGTAGTCGACATCGTTGAGGTTGCACTTGTCATCGAAGGCAAAGTTGCAACCTGTGAGATTACTGTTTCCGTAATGGATAAAGTCCCTTGTGGCACTTCATCTGTATTGGAGTTTGACATTTTCACAATTTCTTGTGGCCTACTATATAGTTTGCCACTTCTAAGTTTCATGCAATTGCGTAACTACACTAGCACTGGTCCCAATGGGCGTGCCATTTTGTTTAATGTGGAAATTGGTAAACAACCGTTGGTCCTCCCTGAGCCTTAAAACTAAGGGTTACTTGCAGGATCGACCAGTTGATCCTAAGACATGTGCTAGTGTAACATGGTAACTTATTCAATTTGACAAACTATTAACTTTGTGAGAAACGGCTTTTGACAAAGTATTAAACACGCACAGGTTTTTTCCACACGAAATGATGATGTTATAGACTATGCGTGACTCGTGACCGACAACACTATAACATTCAAAAGACATACACAACGAACACGCTTTTGGTGAATTCTATTATCGTAATAGAATTAGTGTCGACAGCGTAGACGACAACGTAAAATGATAATTCAAACGTAAATGAAATTAAAATAAAGTGTTCAACGGGAACAATTGAAAAATAAGGAAGTTGCATTGAAGTAAATGTGGTGATTCACGTACATAGCACTCTTAAAAACTCTTGCTTCCTCGCGCTGGGAATGTGAAGCTTTTTACAAGTGATTTTGGTACAAAGTGAACACCCCGAGTCCTTTGTGGGATCCCCTATTTATAATGAACTAAAGAAACTGTCTATAAGAAAAACTACTCAAAAATAACAGAAGTCGTGCCACACAATCTAAAAACTGCTCCATATTTTGGCGCTTATTCTCCTTGTAACTGCTAGTCATTTTGAATTTCAAACTTATCCCGCTCAGGTATTTATGTCGACACCATCTCCTATGTGTTTGATACAACCAAGAATTTCTTAAGTCCCAATCTCCAGTTCAGTCGACAGAACGGATTTCGACCAAACATGATTCTTCTGTCAGTTTCATCTTCTGGTAACTTGTGGTTTTCCCAGTTCTTGCTTATCTTGGGCTCAACTTTCTTTCAAACCTCCCCTTGGTGGGGTATAATCCTTAAATCCATAAGGCGCACTTTCATTGATTACGCCTTGAACATGCCCTATCAATTTCTTATGGTAACAACTTGGCATGATTCGCAAACCTTGCATTTGCATAATCCCCTGCAGAAAGGCCAAACCATGCATCGACATCTTGAATACATAACATTGCATCATAAGTATCTTCTGAAAATTCGCTCCTCAATTTATACTAAAAAACGATTCATCTGATTTCAGAATCTCGCAACCATTGTTATGGATTTTCCCCAGTAAAGGCATATTTCATTCTATAGATATTTCCCCAAGCAGGGTCAGGTATTATGGCCATTGCTAGGAATCGTCACTGAACAATTTTGTTTCCTTTCAAGTTTTATCCTCATAAGAGTCAGGTATTCTAGTTGTCGCTAACGAATCAGTGTTGAACTTCTTTTCTCCCCTGCAAAGTCATATTTTCCAAACGTTCCTGAAAGTCATCACTATATTTTCATTTATCCCCCAACTAGAGTCAGGTATTCTTAGCCTTTGTTAAGAATCGTCGGTGAAGTTTTCTTTTTTCGGACAAGAGTCATCTTTGAGCTTGTACCGCAGCCGAGTTAGATATTAATAGTCGTGGCTATGATTCATCTTTGAACTTTTTCCCCCCGCATAAATCAGGTACTCCAATCTTCATAAGGAATCATCATTGATATGCTCTCTTCCCTAGCAAAAGTCGGGTATTTCTAGTAGTTGCTAGGAATCGTCGTTGAACTTTAATTTCTCCTTAACAGAGTCAGGTATTCTAGTCGTTGCTAAGAATTGTCACTGAACTATTTGATCTCCCTATCAGATGTCAGGTATTCCAGCCGTCGCTGAGAATCTTCATTGAACTTCTATTTTTCCTCGGTTGAGTTAGGTATTCTAGTCGTCGCTAAGAATCGTTATTGTACCTTTTTTTGAAATTTATCCCCAAACAGATTCAGTTATTTCTAATCGTTGTTAGGAATCATCACTAAACTATTTGGTTGTATATCCCTAGTCGAGTCAAGTATTACAGCCTTTGCTAGGAATCATCACTGAACGACTTCTTTTCCCCATAGAGTTGGGTATTCTAGTCGTCGCTAAGAATTGTCATTGTACCTTGTCTTTCTCTCCAGCTGAGTCAAATATTCCATCTGTTGCTAGGAATCATCATTTAACCCACAAATTATCTCCATTGAGTCAGGTATTCTAGTTGTTGATAAGAATCATCGCTGAATTCATTTGGTTGATCCCTAGTAGATGTCAGGTATTCCATTCGTTGTTAGGAATCGTCGCTGAATCTATACTTCCCCATCAGAGTTAGGTATTTCAGTCGTTGCTAGGAATCACCGTTATTTTTCTCCCCAGCCTTTGATAAGGGAAGTCATGCTTTTATTTTACTGAGGTTCTCATTCCCAAACAGAATTTCTTCCCTACTTTTTCTCTTGGAATTTGGACATTAAACATTCCTCTTTTAGAAGATACGTATGTTTCATACATCGCATTGCATGCATAATCATAACCATATAATATCCTCAGCAAATCATAACTCTTTCATCCCCAACAGGGAAAATTTCCGGTTACTCCTTTTAGTATTTAATTATCTCTTGCCTCGAACACATTGGAAGTCGTTGTTATCCGTACATTCAGGTCCGAGAAGATTAAACAGGGGCAGTTGTCATACCCTCAAATTTACCATACCCCACATCACCTTCGTAAAACCCTAATTCATGAGCATACCTCCCATATATGTCATCTCATATGCATCTATACTTAATGATCCACAATAATCCACAAACTCAAGCCATGGGATTTATATACGAAGCTTCAAGATCCTCTAGCCATGTTGAGGTGGGCCAAAGTCACTTTAACCCTAATCTCATCCTCAAGCATTTACAAAGCTTGTAGGATCAGTCAAGTCATCTCACTCACTCTTCAAACCCAATTTGGATGGTGAGTCCCCTTGGAAGAAGCATCAAGATTCATCTAGTCACCCAAGGACCCTAACCCTAGCTCCTGACCCTCACTTGGCTTATACAAGTCATGGTTCACCATGGATCTTGACCATGTCATTGAGGACCCCTCAAATCCAAAGTTTTTTCATGCCCCGCACTTTTAAACATCTCATTATGACCCTTGCATCATCAAACCCTAATTAATCTGACCTTGGTTCTTGATGAAACTTGTGGCTTAAGAAATCCTAATTTAGGCATCCATTGATCATTGACCTTGCTTCATTTTTACCATACAATCACCCCAATATTCATTCAACATTAATTCATGTCCATTACAATCACAACCCCTCATTTAAACATCCATTTAATCAATGTTACAAGTACTTGGTTTGGTCATGGTTTTTCAACTTTCAAGGCATTTGATCCACCCATGAATTTGACTTAAAATCATGCCACAAAGCTCCAACTCTGATTTCCCATCATGATATGATCATATGAACTTAAAACATCCACCATTGTGCCTTGGAAGTCAAGAAATCATAAAATCACATTTTTAGGTCATGTTGGGTGGTTGCATTTTGGCAAGAGTGACCTATCGAATGTTTCAAAGACCATAACTTTCTCATTTCACAAGCTTTTTAAGTTACACTTTGATCAAAGTGTCCTAATTGAGTCCCTCTCCAATTTTGATTCAAGGTCTAAGGCCCGATTCATTGAGCAAGGACCTCAAATTTTGCATTGGCCAAGCTGGTCCAACATGCCTACCATGCCCTAAAACATGACCAAGACCATTACTTTACCACATTGCCATTTCAAAACCAAAACTCCTTTTAACCTAGTTCTTTTTGCATTTAATCAAAGACATGGCAAGGAACATTTGTCAGGATTTTTGGGCAAAATGAACGAGCCAATTTCATTTGGCCATGGTTCAAACATTGAAGATCATCCTGATTGGCAAACCAGACATGCCAAGTCAGAATTTGCATTTCCACTCTCCCAGCCCTCAAATCACTTTGATTTGATCCCAATGGTCCCCAAACATATTGTATATGGTATTGTGGTGTATTTGGAAGTCAACTTAGATGCCAAAACTTCTCAAATTGCAAAACCCAACCCATGTGCAAATTCAGATTTTTCCCGAAATGGCAAAAAGTGAAATCCATAGCAGGCCATCCCAAGCCCTTTGTTTGTTCCTAATTGATGCTAAGGACTAAAGCAAGTTGATCTGGAGTGCAAGCAAGGCCAGAATGCAGCCACATATATCTCTTCAAGTCCAACCTTGAGCATGCTTTGATCCACTTCCCTTTCTGAAGCAAACCTCCAATTTCTTCCCTCCAATCCATCCAAACACCTTCCCTATAAATATGGGAAGGTGTCCCCTTCACTTTCCAAGCTTCTGAAGCTAACAAAATTCTGCTGCTAACCCGAGCCAAACCTCTCAAAACAAAGTTACCATTTTTGAGATTCGAAGTGTTTCAACTCCAAACAACTACCCATAATCCATCACTAACCTTCACTCAAACTTTCTCAAGTCCTAACTCATCTTCCCTGAGCCTCATCTGAGCTGAGCTAAGTTATCGTAACACCACCTTGATATCGATTCCGATCAGGTATTTCCACTCACCCTCATCTCTGAAACAAGTTACATTCGATTCAAAATTCCCTTTTGATCATTAACCCCAAACTTTTGGCTTTGATTCATCCATTTTCAGCATTTAATTTTTAGATTAGGTCAAAGTTGTTCATTTGGTTCTTGATTAAATACTCCACACTCAGAGCCAATCAGTAGCTCATGAGTGTGGAGGATGATTTGTTTTTTATTATTCAAGTTAAATCCATGTTAAAATCTGGTTAAAAACACTTGTTTTAGGGTTTTTATTTTCGAAGGATGGAGGTTGAAGATGACCATTTGCGCACACGTTTGAATTCAAAAAATTTGTTTGTCATGTTCTGATTGGAACATTCATGCGCGCTTCCATTTTAATTATTAATTTTACTATTTATTCTATTTAGCGCATTGGTCGACACAACTGGGAGCTTGGCCCAATGGGAGAGAGGGTTGATCCCCCCGTGACCCCAAGGTCATGGGTTCAACCCCCAGCTTGCGCATTTTTGTCCCTTTTATTTTATTCCACTTCCATTTTATTATTTTTTATCATTTTTTATTTCTAACTTTGATTTATTTTTTACCCTTACTTATTTTATTATTCTGAAATTATTTTCAACATAGACCCCTAGTATTTAGTGGTGCTTTGTTTCAAGTCATTTGGATATTTTTTTATGGACTTATTAGGTCTTTAACCTTAGGGCTAATGAATTCTACATTTGTCATGATATTGATTTGATTAGGGTTGTTTGAACCTTCCATACTTCAAACCTACTAATGAATTATCAAGTGATCATTCATGGTACTTTGAAGCATGGATAGGTTACCCATACATCAATCAACTTGGGTCATTTGACATGTAGATGAAGCCTTAGTTATACATATGCTAACTTGTGATTTCATCTGATACATGTCATTTATTTTGGTTTATACTAACCTACTAACCTTTATACTTACTTGTCTATATTATACATTAACCCTTACTATTATTCATATTATCCATTGATCTTTATACCTTGTTTAACCTAACTTAATTAAAACATTAACTTTCAACCTTGAGTTTGTATAGTCTACCTTTTGTCAATCTATTGATAGATGAACTTGGGGTTGCATAACTTTCATTGTTACAAATCTATTGAAATTTGATCCTTTGATCATCTTCAATAATTTGCATCAGTGATAAGTTATCCTCTGATGCGCCATATTTTGAATTTATTGACCTAAGGATAGTTAATCCTTAAGTGTTGGTCCATTGTTCATAATACTAACCTAACTTAACTTTATTAACTTTTATTATTAATAACCATTGTTATTATCATTGTTATATTGTTATTTACTTTTATGTTATTACCTTTTAACTTACATTTAAGCAATCATCATCATTATCATCATTGTATAAACTCATCATGCATATTTACTATTGTCATTTATCTTTATTGTTATCATAGATTGAAAAATAACAAAAGCATGATAAAATGATAAGACCAAAAACAATATATTCCACTTAATCAACTTGGACTTAGAGGATCTCATCCTATGACCTTTGCTTGGAGGCCTTTTCCATTACCTTGTGATACTTGGTTTCGACTTTGGGTTTCATCTGTAACTTACATACCGATTGTAAGAATGGCATCATGGCATCACCCTAGGGGGACATGTTTGTAAGACCATTATTCTTTGTTTAGCTTAGGTCATTTTTGCACACACAAGGTTTTCTCTTGCTCTACCTTACAATGAGATCCTTTATTTTTCTTGTTGGTTACTTTGCATACATGTTGTATTATACAAATTTCACAATCAAATAAACAAACCCTTGATTCAAAGTCAAGTGGTATTTTTCTTAATCAAATTTAAAACACAATAAAATTACGATTAATATTGTGCGCCACAAGCCTTAAGTGGTGGAGAATGAGTAAGAATGGAGCATTCCTACCCTTACTCTGATTATTTTGGACGCAAGATGTTGGCTTGTTGTCTAGAATTTTCACCTCCGCCCATAGACTTTAGTGAAATCTAATCACAAACATTCTTTTCATAAACCCTTATTCATGTTAAAATCAACACAACCCATCAAACCTTATTTTTGTGTCTTAGGGCACCGTACCAAAAACCCTTTTATAAAAGGTAAAATCAATCAACATACAAACATTTTCTACTCCGAACTACAGAGCTCTGATTCCACATTACCCGACGAGTGATATGCAGGCACAAGGGGCCACAATCCTTGGCGAGCACAATAATAAAAAAACCCAGAGTCCCATCACTCTTTTTACACACACATTTTTAAAAATAAAAATGATAAACGAGATAAATATCCATATACGTAAACAATTCAAATGGTTCCCATGGAGTACCATGGACGTGAGAGGTGCTAATACATTCCCCTTGCGTAACCGACTTCTGAACCCAAGTCTTGGTTGCAAGACCGATTCCTTATTCCTTTTTTGTGCTTCTCGTGCGCATATCTTTTTCGAGGGTTTTATCAACTATTTCCCCTCTCCTCTCCGATAGAGGTAAACCAAATAAAATTCGGTGGCGACTCTTCTGATTTCGCCCTCCTTTGGGCGATTCTTTTGTTAAGTCCCAGTTCATGTTTGCTTCCCGAAACCCCGATAGAGACACAAGACATTCCATATAAATAGAGAAACGTATTGCATTCATTTCCAAGCTTTTGAGAGCCAAGAAACCTCTTCTTCACTCTGAAAATTTTCAAAATAATTGAACTATCGTGTTTTAAATTTTAGCTTGTTTCAATCCAATTTCTTGATTCCATTAGCATCTTCGATCTTCTTTGAAGCTTTTGCAACAATTCCCAAGCTCTGAGACCTTACAAAGCGACCTGACCAAATCGAGCATCATCAACTTTGGATCATCATTTGGACAAGGTAGTTTTGAGCATCATTTAAACTCAAACAAGTTACCACAATGTAGTTCTTCACTCTCTGATGCTTTTCGCTAACTTATCTGGTGTTGATTGATCATGTTCATAATTTAATTTAATTTTTCGTGGCTTGCTTACTTCTGAAACTTCCCTGAAATTATCCATGCTCAATTTAGATAAATGAATTTTGAGCATGAGGTTGACTTCGTGAAGAGGAGGCGATCACATTGGTGGTAGTCTCGTGTTCTGAATTTAACAAACGATGAAACTCTGGTGAGGGATCATCAGGGAAGATGATCGGAGTTATCTCAGGTCATCTAAGTTTACATACACGTTGGCAATTTGAAATGTTCTGATTGGTCCATTTTTAATGTAATCCCGTGTGTTATTTTGGCTAATTTCCATCGTGCGCCCTAGCCTGGGGATTCTTGGATCTGTCACGTCAACTAATGAGGCCAAATCCAACGTTCCATGTTTTTTTCTTTTTCTTTTTCTATTTTTAATTTCATTTTCTCTTAAAATTCATAGAAAATTCCTTTTACATCCCATAAATCCCAAAATAATTTATAAAATTCTCTTTTATTTTTCTTCATCTGATTTTTATTTTTCCACGTTTTATTTTCTTGATTTTCTTGAATTTTATCTTTTTTTCCTTTATTTAATTGGTTTAAAATAATTTTATGCATTTAAATTTTCTGAAAAATTGATTTTATGTCTCTTATTTTATTTCCAGTCTTCTGCAATTTTCTTGGTCATTTATTTGGCGTTTTGAAGGGCTTTATGGATTTTCTCTTTTAAAATTCATTTTAAAAATATTTTTGGTGTATTTTGTTTTATCTTTTTGCATTTTATGCTTGTTTGACCTTTGTTGACTTCTGTTGGCCTTGGATCTTAGTTACTTTGATCATAAGTCTCATCAAACTCAATGGATCTTGGGTGTTGATGGGGTAAAAAAACCTAATCCAGCAAACTGGATGATTGATTTCGATGATCAGTTGATCAAGCTTTTGATCCAATTTGGATTTGGTTTCTCTTTCCCGCTTCTTCTTCATCCTTTTCTTTTATTTCTTTCTCTTAATCAATTGAATGACTTGTATCCATCTTGTTAATGATGTGTGGATTGGTGTTTTATAAACTTTCATCATTTCAAATCTACCTCCTAATTGATCATGGATCATTTAAGGTACTTTGGATTGATGTATAAGTTTGTCCTAAGTATCATGAAGTATGAATTAAATTAATTGACCATCCTCCTAGCCTTTGTGATTGATCCATCCTTTTTTTGGTGTAGCATAGCTTTAGGATAATGATTTACATATCATTTCTCTAGCATGTATTAACACAAATATCATTATTGACCGACCTCAGATAGTTGTGACTTCTACATAAGTCCAATTACGCTTGCTTAACATAACGCTACATTTATCCAAAAAGTAAGTCATTTTCATAAGTTAGATTGTAAGTCTCATACTCCCCATGGTATTGTATGAAAAATATTATTTCCTTCTTACCTAAGAGAGCTATGGTGATGTAGTGGTCCATATTTTCATACTTGTGTGTTAATAGTTGAGTGTTCTCCCAAAAATGACAAATTGCCTTTGATCACTAATCAAACTTACTAACATATCATTGTATTGACTTTACTTTAATGTCATTTATCTTATGCTCTTTATTTTTTGTCATTTACCATATGCTTTTCTTTTAGCATCTCATATCATATTGTTTGTGCTTATGTTATTTGCTCTTTGTCCACTTGGACATTTCTTTATGTCTATACACTTTTTCCTTTGTCCATTGGGACTTTTTTTTTCTTTTAAAAAAAATATTAATAAAGGAAAACCCCTAAAAAGAATTGGTTCTCTTGATTCATGGACTTGAGGTTACTATCCTTACCATTGTTGTGGAGTTATGGACTTAGATCTAGGATCTTGACCATTGTTTTTGGAGATTGTGATTTGAGACTTGAGATTCATATGATAACTTTGACTTTGAACTTCTTTTGAAGACTTGGCTTGGTTACCTTGATTTCATATGATACATGGATTATTCTTTGCTTATTTGGCTTGCTTGAGGCTTAATTCAAATGAGAAAATTCTTGTTTGACTTATGTCATAAAACTTGTTATCTCTTGGTTAGATCTTTCCTCCCTAACTTTTACTGTATGTTCTAGGATAATCTTTTCTTCTCCTCCCCTTCTTTAATTTTCAAAATTCTCTCTCTTGATTTCAAAAACATTCTTGTTTTCAAACTTGAACCACTTTCCCAATAAAGCTTGACATTTGTCAAGTGATTTTCAAAAATCTTTTTCTTAATAAATGGTAACATATTTTAAGCATATTCAAACCAATTTCAAAAGACTAAAAAAAATACATTAACTCATTTAAACTATTTTGTGTGTGTGTGTGTATATATATATATATATATATATATATATATATATATATATATATATATATATATATATATATATATATATATATATATATATATAAAGATAATTTAAAAAGATAAAATTTATTTATAATAAAAAATGGAAATAATATTTTCTTGAATAAGTTTTTCTTATACCCATGTCTTTCCAAAATACTATATATTAATCCTAAAAATCATTAAAATAATGGTTTCAAAAATATACCATTAATTCTATAATATATATAAATTTTCTATAATTAATACAAATAAATTAAAATATATCGTCATATTAATAAAAGACTTAAATAATCCCCTTTTAATTTGGTTTACCCAAAAATGCAAAGTTTAAAAAACACTTAACCACTAAACTATCCAATTCATTTGATTAAAATTGCAACAAATCTATATATTACACAAATAAAATATTTCCAATTTAATTCATTTGTTTAATTCGTTAACATGTTTAATACTGAAATATATTATTGATATATATTACTAAAATACATTTTAAATATATTCAAATCAATTTCAAAAAACTAAAAAAATCCATTAATTCATTCAAACTATTTTTTATCCTTATGTATATTTAAAGAAATATATATAAATTAATAAAAAGCTTAAATAATATTTTGATCTTGTAATTTGGCTTATCCAAAAACGCTAAGTTTAAAAAACATTGTTAAGAGGGCTTCAACCCTTAACCATTTCATCAATGGCATATCACTAAACCACTAAACTATCCAATTCATTTGTATAATTTATTGCAACAAATTTATATATTACACAAATAAAATATTTCCTATTTATTTCATTTGTTTAATTGATTAACATGTTTAATACTGAAATATATTATTGATATAATATTTAATATTTCAACTAATTTTAAGGGCAAATCTCCGCCAAGCCATTTGTATTCTTCATTTAATCTTTGTAATGCATATATATATATATATATATATATATATATATATATATATAATATATAATATATATATATATATATATATATATATATATATATATATATATTATATATATATATATATATATATATATATATATATATATATATATATATATATATATATATATATATATATATATATATATATATATATATATATATATATATATATATATATATATATATATATATATATATATATATATATATATATATATATATATTACATACTATTAATATATTAATTATTAATATTTAATTATTTAGTTTATTAAATAATAAGTTTATAAAAATTTCAATTATTTAATATTAAAATATTAATATTTAAATTATTTATTTTATTAAAGAATTAGTTTATAAAATATTTCAATAATTTAACATTACAACTATTAATATTTAAATTATTTAGTTTATTAAATAATAAGTTTATAAAATATTCCCGTTATTCAAAATTTCAACTAATTTTATTTGAACTTAGTTGCTTAAATATTTTCAACTATTAATATTTCAATTATTTAATATATCAACAATTAATATTTAAATTATTTAGTTTATTAAATAATAAGTTTATAAAATATTTCAATTATTAAGTATTTTAAATACTAATAACTAACTTATTTAGTTTATTAAATAGTTAGTTTATAAAATATTTCAATTATTTAATATTTCAACTATTAATATTTCAATTATTAATATTTAAATTATTTAGTTTATTATATAATAAGTTTATAAAATATTTCCATTATTTAATATTTCAACGAAGTTTATGTGAAATTAATTGCTTAAACATTTTCAACTATTAATATATCAATTATTTAATATTTGAACTATTAATATTTAAATTATTTAGTTTCTTAAATAATAATTTTAAAAAATATTTCAATTATTTAATATTTCAAATATTAATATTTAAATTTTTAGTTTATTAAATAATTAATTTATAAAATATTTCAATAATTTAATATTTGAACTATTAATATTTAAATTATTTAGTTTATTAAATAATAAGTTTATAAATATTTCAACTATTAATATTTCAATTATTTAATTTATTAAATATTTAGTTTATAATGATAATTAAAATGATAATAAAATAAATAGTTGAAATACTAATAGTCAAAATATTAGATACTTGAAATACTAATTAAACTATTTAAAGATATAAAATAATTAAACTATTTAATAAACTATTTAGGTAATTCTACACTATTTATGTAATATATGAATTTGTTGCAATAAATTAAATAAATGTGTTGGTTGGTCTAGTGGTTATGTCCTACCATAATATTGTAATAATTGTAGGTTCAACTTCCTCATGGCACTAGTTAGTATATATATATATATATATATATATATATATATATATATAATATATATATATATATATATATATATATATATATATATATATATATATATATATATATATATATATATATATATATATATATATATATATATATATATATATATATATATATATATAATATATATATATATATATATATATATATATATATATATATATATATATATATATATATATATATATATATATATATATATAATGTATCATTAATTTAAATACGATAATAGTTTATGTCAGTTATGAACTGATAAAAATAAAATTTTAATATATTATGGGGAAAATATTTTACTGATCTTTCAAAGAGAAATAACTAAAACAAAAAAAATGTCACTAATTGAATCAATTACTTCAACAAAATTTTCTTCTATTTAAAAATATAAATAACATTAAATAATTAAATAAATATTAATCAAATATTTTAATTAGCAGTTTTAAAATATTTTATCAGAATTTTCCTTTTCTTCACTTAATGATTTGATAAAATATTACCTTTACTGTCCTTTACTTTTTATGATTGATATACAAATTGTTTATGTAAGTTCTTATTTTTAATATCAATTATTATATATTAAGATATTAATAATTAATGATAATAATAATAATATAAGTTTGGATAACTTTTATTTATTTATTTGCATTTATTGTTAAATAAAATAATTTGTACTACTATTCTCCTAATATATACTAAACTGATATTATCACACATGTGTCTAGCACTTTATTTTAAATAAATTAGTATGGATAATAATGCTTAACACATATAGAGATAATGATGTCTAGCCAAATATAACTTTAATAAAAATCATTTCTTATATTTGTAAAAAACAATGGGTATAACAGACCAGACCAGAACTCGTGTCTACGCTCAAAGTTTAATTATTTATCTTACTAATATTTATTTATGTTATTAAAATAATATTTATAAATACTATATTATTAATTGATATTTATAAAAACTAAATGATTGTATAAATATTTTTATAAAAAATATCAAAACAAAATTAATATTTACATACTGAAAAATATACAAATATTTGTATATATAGAAAAACAATATTTATGTTCCAAATATAAATAAAAATATGTTTCTTTTAAACATAATAAATTTTCTTGGTTAAATAATTCTGTTTATTAATGTTAGAGAAATGAAGTGGGGAATGTTATGCAACTAGTTTGATTTTGGAAATAGTTAACATTGTTAGTGTTAATGTTTGTTCCTACTGTTAGAACTTGTATGGGTTGACTTAGTAAGTTAATTTGTTAGTTCATGTGGAAATATTATCATTTGAAGTTGAATTGTTAATGAATTTTCTGCTGTATTGCAAAGGTTTGAATTTGATGTAAATTGGTGATGATGTTAGTTATTGTTAGGGACTGTTAATTACTGAATGCTATTATGTTAGTATATGAAATGTTTGGATTGATGCTATTGTTAGATTAAGTTGCTAATAGGGAAAATATGCAGGATGTTAGAATTGTGCAGTTAATGAGTTATATTATACTGTTAGTGTAATTAAGAGCTGAGTTGACGTAGTTAGATTAAAGACTGTTAATGAATGAATTTGCAGTGATGCTTGCATGATCTGTTATGAAATTGTCAACTCAATTAGCTATATTTCTATTGAACGGTTAGAAGTTAGTATTGGATTTATTTGGAATGAATTGTTATCATTGTGAATTAGACATAGCATGAAAGTCAAGTTAGAAATGGTATGTTTGAAGTTGAACTGATTTGGTGGTATGTTGATTTTGCTATGAAGTTTGAAATGCATTGGATGCTTAACATTAATCAGGACATATGCTATAAAATGTTACGATTATAGATATGCAATGCTTGAATTATGCATGAACTCCTCATGGATTGTTATATCTTTGATTTATTTGTTGAGTTGCAATGCTATGTGTATGAATGTTGATGGTGTACATGGTATGTTGGTGTGTTTTGCAGGGCTAGTATAGTAGGCATAAGACTTGGTATGGTAAGGCATGGATCAGAAGACATGGACCAAAATTGGCATGGAACCATATGGATCATGAAGGCTTTTGGAAAATTATGACATAAATGAAGAAAATCTTGGAAAGGGAAACCAGAGTGGATTTAGGGCTTAGGGTAGTTAGTTTGACTTTGGTCAATTGTTGACCAACAAGCCAATAGTTGATCAAAGTCAACTCGAAGTCAAAAATGTGTATTTTTGTATAGATTTTAGTTTTGATTTTCTTGTAATGAAGTGTTTGATGGTTTTGTAATGAAATGGATCTTGAGTGGTGTATGTAACTTTCATTTTAAGAAACACACTTTTCCCTCCAAATTTTTGAATTTGAAATGATATTGAATGCTTTGAATAACAATGAATCCTTGAATGAATTGAATCCATAAAATAATAAGCAATCCAATACTATCATGTAAAAGGTCCTATCTTGAAATTGGTCAACAAAAAGTCAATCTTCCATGGTTGACTGTGTTGACCAAAGTCAAACTTGTCCATCACTTCCAAATTCTTTCATCCGTGATATAATACACATAATCAAAATGCATAGACCAACATTAGGCTTTCTTACAATACATGATCCAAAAAGGTGAGCCTCCCAAGTCAAGTGTAATACAATCCCAAAGTTTTGATCCCTATATATGCCATGGAAGTAAACCCTAGCCCATGAGACTTGCCAAGCCAATTTGACAAGAATCCAATCTTTGTGTCATAAATAGCAAGAACTTTTGAATCAATAATGTGCATGCAATTATGAATGAATATCTTATGATAAATTATTATGGCATATGAGCATGCAGATGAAATGAGCCATGGTCCAGATGAAATGAAAAGGTAGGAAAGTTTTTGGGGTATGACACATCCTTACTTGGATTAGTTTATGGTTGTGTTCATCGATAATATCTTAGTGTATTCCAAGATAGATAAAGATCATACAGAACATCTTAGAGTTGTGCTACAGATCTTGTAATAGAAGAAGTTGCATGCAAATTTGTCCATATGTGAGTTCTAGTTGGATGAAGTGAGTTTCCCTGGTCATGTGATTTCTAGTGGTGGTGTATCAGTTGATCCATTGAAGGTTGACGCTATTGCAGTGGAAGACTTCGAAGTATGTTACTTAGATCAGAAGTTTTCTGTGTTTGCCTGGTTACTACAGAAGGTTTATAGAAGGATTTTCGAAGTTAGTTTTGCCTCTGACGTAGTTGACTCAGAAAGGTCAAGCTTATGTGTGGGACGTTCGATGTGAAATGAGTTTTCAAGAGCTCAAGAGGAAACAGACGCCAACACCAATTTTGATTTTGTCAAGTCTGGGTGAATCTTTTGTTGTGCATTGTAATGCTTTGAAGATGGGTTTAGGTGGCGTTCTCATGTCGAATGGTCAGGTTGTGGCTTATGCTTCAAGACAAGTGAAGGTTCATGAGATAAATTATCCTACCCGTGATTTAGAGTTGGAAATTATGGTGTTTATGCTTAAATTTTGGAGGCATTATCTATATGGCTCTAGATATGAAGTGTTCAGCAATCATAAGAGTTTGAAGTATTTGTTAGATCAGAAGGAACTGAATATGAGGAAGAGGAGATGGCTTGAATTTCTGAAGGATTATGATTATGGTTTGTGTTACCATACTGGTAAGGCTAATGTGGTAGCAGATGCAGTGAGTGGGAAGTGCTGGCATGTGTCGGCATTGATGGTTCGCGAATTTAATTTGATCGATCTATTTCGAGATCTTAGTTTGGTGTGTGAGATGACTCCTAATAGTGTGAAGTTGGGATGCTAAAGCTGACTAGTGGTATTCTTGAAGAGATCATAGAAGGTCAGAAACTTTAACTGGGATTGATTTACTAGCTGGTGTTGATCAATCAAGGTAAAAAAGTAGATTTCATAATTGATGAGAATGGTGTCATGAGATTCCGCGATAGAGTTGTGTGCCATATGTGCCAAAGCTTAAGAAGAGTATCCTTGAGGAAGGTCATATGTGTGGTTTGAGTATTCATATTGGTGCTATTATAATGTATCAAGATTTAAAGAAGATGTTTTGGTGGCTAGGTATGAAGAAGGGTGTTGCTGAGTTTGTTTATTCCTTTTTGACTTGTCAGAAGTCAAAGATTGAGCATCAGAAGACGTCAGGATTGATGCAACCGTTGAGCATTCCAGAGTGGAAACGAGACAACATTTATTTGGATTTTGTAACGAGATTTCCTAAGAATTCTAACGTAAGTATATGATATGGATTGTAGTGGATATATTGACTAAATTGACTCATTTTATTCCGATAAAGATCAGTTATCCGTTGAAGAAGCTAGTTGAGGCTTATATCGAGAAGGTTGTCAGTTTGCATGGTATCCCTTCAAGTATTTTTTTGGATAAAGATCTAAGGTTCACATCAAGGTTCTGGGAGAGTTTGCAGTAAGCATTAGGTACTAAGATGTGGTTGAGTTCTACTAACCTTCCGTAGAAAAATGATCAAATAAAGAGGACCATTAAGTCGTTGGAAGATTTATTGAGAGCTTATGTGTTGGAGCAAGGAGATAACTTAGATACTTAATTTTCATTTATTGTGAAATTCTGCTAAGCAGATCCTGGATGTCGTACAAGATGTCACGACACCAGGGTCAACACATTATCACACCACAAGCAATAATATGATTTAAATAACAATATAACAGGAAATAACACAATCAGTTGTTAACCCAGTTCAGTGCAACGTCACCTACATCTGGGGGCTACCAAGCCAGGAAGAAAATCCACTATCACATAATTAGTTTAAAGTCCTGAACAACCTCAGGCTTTACAAACTTCTCAGCTAATATCTACCCGTGGATGTTTCTATCTAAGACACTCCTAGATATGAGACTCATCTCACTTACCTTCAACCTTACAACATTTTACAATCACTACGCCAAATAAGGGAAAAGAGGGCGCTTATTTTGGCCTATAACAGCGCTTTTAAGCGCCCTCTAAAGTGGCGCTGGCATAGGTAAAGACAGCGCTTTGTTTTCCTGGAGAAAGCGCTCTCTAAAGTGGCCCTTTAAGGGCCACATTATAGTGCGCTTTCAGAAAAAAGCGCCCTCTGGAGTGGTCCATAAAGGGCCACCTTAGAGGGCGCTTTCTGGACAAAGCGTCCTCTAAAGTTGTCAATGTAAAGTGTTTAGAGGGCGCTTCCTACAGAAAGCGCCCTCTAAAGTGTTAGTTATTTTTAAAAAAATTGTTTGAAAAACAGTGGGTATTTAATTGGGAACCTGTTCGCATGCTGCAAAAGTGTAAAATTCATATTGATTTCATCCTTTAATCCAATGTTATACACCATTAATCCATTGATATATACAACATGAATCCATTTATATACAACATTAATCCTCCATATATACAACATTAATATATTGATATTCATGCATGTACAACAACTACAACCTATATGATTCTTTGATCAATAATGAATTGACACAATTCATCCTTCATTTCATCCAAATGAGCTCTTGAGTAAGATTTGTATTCGTCAAAGTACTACAATTAAGAGAATAAAACACATTCATGATTTAGTAACAAATTAGATGAAATATCCGATAATATTAAAATAAACCCTAATTGTTATTATTCCATACCATTTTTGGGATGTCTATACGATTCAACGCAATGATATCTCTCATAAATCTCAATACAAAAAATCCGCAATCGATCGAATTGTTTTGCTGAGGACACTACACAGAAAAACAAACAAACAATATATATATATATATATATATATATATATATATATATATATATATATATATATATATATATATATATATATATATATATATATATATATATATATATATATATATATAGTTAATTTCTTACAAACACTATTATAAGCAAAAAAACAAACACTATTATAAGCAAAAATAAGAAACTTAATATATACCTGAACTCTGACCCAGGTAATGTCCTTCCTATTACGATAATTCTTTTTCGATCTAAATTTTAGTATTGCCCTAACAAAATAAAAACGTATATTGAGATCAATCTGACAGACATAATTAAATATACAAATACACACGAATATTTAGGGGAATTTCACTTACGCGTCAACCGTCTTCTTCATACTCGGATATTTACTCCAATCACCCGATAACGAATCGAGATAATACACCATTAGTCTCGAAAGATCCATAGCAATCAACACCCAGTGACCACTGTAAAATAAAACAAAAATTTAGATGCATGAAAATTTTCTACGTAAAAGATATACATAGATTAAAATGAAATTATTAGAAAGAAAATCTAACCCGTTGCCAGAATTAAACGGTAAAAAATACAAACTGGGTGTAGTGTTATCGCCGGCCACCATGAATCTATCGACTAGTTCATTCTTTACGGATGTTGGATTTTTCGTTATAAACGTTGTGTTGATACGGGAAGCAGCAATAAAATTGAATCGGTTACACAATTCAGTTCCCCGCATCAATGTGTCATACATATACCTTAAATAGAAACATAATAAACATTAGACTACTCATTGAAATGTGTAAATAAATTGTTCAACTAAGTAAATAATAGATTGATCGGAGTACCATATGTATGTATGAATGACAGCGATGCCCAATTCTTCGTGTTCAAAAAGTTGTTGCATGTCCTCCTTTGCAATTATTTCGGAATGAGCAATTCTGAAAACACCTTCATCAATATCTACACTACGGATGGCGCCGTGCATAATATCTGACTCTTCCACCATTTTCTCAAGACGCATCATAATTTGAGATTTTGTCTCGGACGTCGTTGGAATTTCCTTACTAGCTTTGTCCAACATTTGACCGGGAACCTAAAAATATAAATTAAATCATGACTTTTTGTGATGCAACAGAATCGTTGTGTATATAATTCAATGGGTATATATATTTGTACCTCTTTTGAGATTTAGGATTTGTTTTTGTCCCGGACTTCGTTGGAATATCCTTACCAGCTTTTTTCAACTTTCGACCGGGAACCTAAAAATTCATATAAATTAAATCATGACTTTTTGTGATGCAACAGAATCGTTGCGTATATAATTCAATGGGTATATATATTTGTACCTCTTTTTGAGATGCAACCGACTCGATGCGTCTTGAAATCCCTTTACCAGCTTTATGTGTGGGTCTTGTAGGAGTCTAACATTACCATGTAATAAGGATTGATTAAATATCATAATTGTAGCTGAATTGAAATGTGAATACTAAATATTCATAATCATTTAGAACATATATACCTCGACATCTGGGAAAATTAGATCTGACGGCCATCCAACAAAGGATCCGACTGCATCTCGCATCAACGTTGTCTCTGAAACAACGTCAGGTAATGGTAGAAGCGCGTCCGTATCTAATACAAGGTCAACCGAAACTTTCATATATCCCACCGGGAGGGGATTATGGTGAAGTAATTCACCCGAAGTGTTGTGCACTTTTCCCTTGCCAACTATGCGATAAGTTGGTGACGGTAGATACAACTGACAAGGTGTAATGCCTTAAACCAATAATAAATGTTATTGTTAACGTGTATATGTGTCAAGTAAAAAAGTGCTATTTTAATTTCATAATAACATATATAATTACCTCGGGAAATTTCGGTTGACAATTGATACTAGCTCGGTCACTAGTATCTTTTGCCTCGGAACCGCACCTTTCCTCTCTATACCTTGCATTCTCCTTTTGCAGTTCGAGTACTTGTGCCCTTAACTCCGCCAAGGTCTCCATCACCTCTTTGTTGGTAGGATTTTTTGTTTTTGGTTTTTTATAAAATGACGACGGAGTCACACCAAAACCCTTACCCCTCACACGACCGGAATACTCAGGAACATTTAGTACTCGACTAAGTACGCTCCTGCAATCCTGGACCTCGGTTGAAGGTAAGGTTTGGGATAAAGTCTCCTGAAATATTATTAGAGGAGATTAAAAATGAATTATATGTCTAACAAAATTTTCGATATAATTAAAGAAATAATGTTATATATACTTACACATTCGTCATAAACATTTTGAACCGCTTCAACGACAACCCCATCCTTCCCAACCCGAGCAGCCTTCCACAATACGTGCTCCGGAAGAGATGTTGCGTTACTTTTCTCCTCGGCTAGCTACACATTGAATCAGATTATAAGATCATCAATTATAACATATTGTGACAATGTATAAGCTCATAGCATTTGAATATACTCACAATTCTTTGTTGTAACCGTGCATATCCCGTACGCCCTTTTTTGTACGGATACGCGGGTTTTGATGCCCTTTTCCGATTTTTGTCGCTTACTTCCTGGATAAAAAAGTTTAAGGCATATCAGAACCAAGTAACTTAACAATTGTATAATACCATAATTAATAGACATTACATGGAATTTTTCGTTTCTTCGTTTGGCGACAAAGTTATCCCATTCTTCGGCTGAAATAATCTCCGCATACTTCATTGGCCGTTCTGCTTCAACAAATTTTCCTTCCTCATCCTTGAGAAATTTGTTGGACAAAAAGGATCGAAATCCTCGGAGTCTTTTTCCGGCCAATTGAATACAATATTTTTGCCGGCTTTCATCGATGTGAAAGGATCTCTAAAAAACATACACATGGAGTGTGTTATTATAAGTAATATTATAACAATATATGGTCAACAAATAGTCAACAAAAAAACATATAACAATATATGGTAAGTACCTGTATCTCGGACCATATTTTTTCTTTGCCAACCTTCAATTCCGGACTTCTCCAATTATCACATGTAATCGGAATATGTTGTCGAACAAGGAAACCAATGTAACTTGCCAACATTGAACCGTTAGGCTCAATTAGTTGGTCTTCAGCACTCCAATGTACTTCGAATTTTTCACCCTTGTCTCTTGCACGAATGATTGACTTCATAACAGTCAATCCTCGTTTGATTTCATTTTCAATATTGTTACGTGATCCACTCGCATCATGGGTATCGTCTTGGTTACTAGCCATTTTATCTATAATATAGAAATGATTCAATAAGACCCAAGTAAGACAATGACCATATTCGTGAAGCTACACAAAAAACACATTCATATACCTTCCATTTCTCTCATGTTACAACAATCTAAACTCTCTCTTTTTTTCATCATTATTGAATACAAACTCACACACACCTACTGCATACAAAAGACCAATGCAAACTTATGGTGTTTGGAACATGAACAAACTTGCATCCATAATCATCAAACTTCCAAGCACAAGCTCAAACACACTCCAAATGACATCAGTTTTCAATCAGAAATAAAAAACCTTACATAACCATACAACATACAACATTCAGTGATCAAAACCATACACAAAAAAATAACAAAAAATGATTTTCAACAAGGTGCTCATGAACACCATATAGTGCTCGTTTGCCCTAAACAACATTAATCAACATAATGCACAAAATGTAAAACTCAGTTTAGAAAATGCCCTAATCAAACACCTGAAAATATAAACTATTGAGAGAAATACCTTCAAGCTGACGGTAACGATGGAGAAGAAAGTGAACAGCGACGGTGGACGCAGATAACTCAGTGAACGTGAACGCAACAGCAGAAAAAGGCGACGGCGACGACGACGGTGAGGGAGGGAGAACGAACGGAGGACGAGAGTAATCGCAGTAGAGAGTAATCGCAGTAGAGAGAAAACCCAGTTACGTAAACGAAATAGCATATAGAGAGGGAAAATAAAGAGACATGCAGTATATGTTATAATTTTAATGTTTACTAAAGGGGACCTTAGAGTGCGCTTGTGTAAAAAAAAAGCGCCCTCTAAAGGGGGCCTAAGAGGGCGCTTCTAAAAGCGCTCTCTAAGGCTTTCCAAAAGCGCCTTATAAACTGGAAATGTACATGGACTTAGAGAGTGCTTTTTTAAAAGCGCCCTCTAAGGGTACCCTTAGAGGGCGCTTTCATAAACGCGCCCTCTATTGGTGTCCCTCCATTTCCTCATTATTTTTTTGCTTCACTTTAGAGGGCGCTTTGTTACAAAAGCGCCCTCTAAAGTGCGCTGTCTATTCCAGTTGTTCGCTCCTTATTTTTTCTCTTCACTTTAGAGTGCGCTTTTTTAATAAAGCGCCCTCTAAGGTGCGCTGTCTATTCCAGTTTTTGGTGTAGTGAATCGGGAAACACAATCCACTCTTGCTTAAAAGCTTATGAGGGATTGTTAGTTACAACTCAATACACCATGTCTAATTCAAGTATCTAGGAGATACTCAAATGGCTCACACAAAGCACACACATGAAACCCTAATTTGGATAATATATTGCACTGCTTCGGTACCTTCTTAGGTTTAAAACCTCTTTATAAATAGTAGTGGAAAGACGTAGGCTTCGTTCTTGAACTGCAGCAAATTCAAGACCTCTGCACAATTTTCTAAAGATATGATCTCAAGAAAATTAGATGTTTCCTAAAATGTCTTGACATTGTTACTTCATAAATAAGTCAAGACACAATAGTCTTTTACTTTATGAAAAACGCTCAACATAATATGTGAACTAAATCTTCAAATAAAAACAATAAAGAACCCGAATCTCACAAGATACTTAAACTAGGTCACACTGCAATGTTGAAACAACATGTCAGAATATCTTGTTCAACATCTGTCAATAATACTTGTTTTTCCAAAATGTAGCCAATCACAATATGTCAGACCTAACAGATTGAGTTCACCTGCAACAATAGTTTCCAATATAGTATTAAAATGACACCGTTTGAGGCTTTATATGGTAGAAGGTGTATGACACCTTTGTATTGGTATGAGTCTGGCAAAAGTGTTGTGCTTATGCCAGAAATAGTTCAATAGATGACTAAGAATATCAAGATGATTCATGGGAAGATGAAAGCTTCGCATATTCGACATAAGAGTTATCATGATAAGAGGAAGAGAACACTTGAATTCCAATAGGGAGATCATGTATTCTTGAGAGTCACTGCAGTGAATGGGGTTGGTTGTGCTTTGAAATCTAGAAAGCTCACACCGCGCTTCATCAATCCTTATCAGATTTTGAAGAGAGTAGGAGAAGTGTCCTACATAGTTGCTTTACCAAAATCTCTTTTGAATCTTAACAATGTGTTTCATGTGTCTCAACTTCGGAAGTATGTTCCAGATCCGTCTCACGTGATTCAAATAGATGATGTGCAAGTGAGAGATAACTTGATTGTAGAGGCATCACCATTGTGAATTAATGACGGGGAAGTGAAACACATGAGAGTTAAAGAGACCGTCTTGGTGATGTTGTATGGGGAGGGTCAACTAGAGGAAGCATGGCATGGGAGTTGGAGAGTCAGATTAGGGAGTCTTTTCCAGAGATGTTACATTTAGGTAATTTTCAAGGGCGAAAATTCTATAAGTGGTGTAGAGTTATAACATCCTGAATTTAATTAACTTATTTAATTGAATTTTGTTGCTTTATTTAATATGGTTTTAATAATTTAATTGGTGATAATATGCGTTATCCGGTGTTTGGTGATTATTAAGATGTTAATTAGTTTATTTTATGAAAATAGTAAAATATTAATTAAATAAATAGAAAAATAAGAGAAATAGTGATATTGGGGAAAAAATAGAATTATTAGAAAAGTAATAGACAATGGTAGAAGTAGAGGTGAGTTGTGAGATGATAGTGTGAAAGTGAGTTGAATATATATTTAGGTTAAAGTAAATAGGAAGAGAGAGGGGAGCCAATTTCAATGATACATAAAAGTTGTAAAAGTGGGAAAAAGAGGCAAAGTGATAAGAAAAGAAAAAAGGCTTGAGGGAGAATAAAATCATCATAGCTAGAGCTTGAGGATTTCTGGAAATTCAGGTAGGGGGATTACTTTAATTTAGGTGTATTGCATGAAGGATAGAGAGAGATCTCACCCTCCTCTAGGTTTTTCTCATCATTGTTCTGTTTTATGAGTTTTGATGATGATTGTATGATCATCCATGTTAATTGCCATGTTTAATGTGGAATTCGTGCTCAGTTAATTGTTGAGTACTATGCATAGTCTATTAGTATGAATTCTAAATTTAGTTGTTTCCATCGATGTGTTTTTGTGTTATGAACATAACCTTGAATTTGGAATTAATTGATGAAATTGAATGATAATCGATGAGTATGTGATATTTGATTCATGTATAATATGTGTTTATTGTTTTCTGTTCAAATCAGGGTATTTGGGGTCGAAATTGCAGCCTCGAATGAGCTCCTATAGTGAAAACACAGAAACTTCCTTCTGCAACAGTGTGACGAGCGTCACGAGCATGACGGGTTTCCCGTCATGCGTCTGGGTCAGCTAGCGGTCACCAGCAGGGTGATGGGAAGAGCGTTATGGTCTCCAAGCGGGATTTCTCCAGACGGTCGTCACTGAGGTGACAGGTTATGAAGAAGGGTGGTGACGGACTGGGTGATGGTCATCACCCAGATGACGACATGGTCGTCATGGATGCCAGATATTGTTTTTGAGCGATCAACCCAATTTTTGATGTTGTTTTCTTGTGTGGTCAACATTTGACTGTTGTTTTGGATATTTGGTGTAATTAATTAATTTATGTAAATTATTATTATGATGAAGAAATAATGGGATTAATTTTTATAATTATATATGGTGAATTATGATTATGTTTATGAGTCGTTGCTTTGTGAGTACAATCATGTGTTGTGAATTTAATTGTATGTGTTATGTTGAGCTATGTAATTCAAAAGTATGGACTACTGTTAAATGCTATATTGCATGTTGTTTATGGTTAGAAGTGGAACCACAATTATCATTGTTGTGTTTCTTACATGTCATGCATCCTATTGTGTCAGTGTGTTGAAAGAGGCGAGTCATGAGTTCAGAAGTGGAGACATGTGTTCGTCAGGGGTTCAGAAGTAGGGACCTTGGGTTCAGAAGTGGGGACCCAATTGGAATAAGGAACCATTGTTGAGTGGATGAGATAAGTAACAAACCTCTAATGTTCAACTTGGTACCACATGCATAGAGTCGAGTTGTGAGTCACATTGCATATATAAAGGTCATGTAAATTGAATTATTGTGTTGTTGTATGATCAAATGTGTATTGTTGATTGTGTGATTAATCCACCCTTGCATTCCTTTACACCGCTAATATATTTGATCGTATTTTCATCCTTTTCTTGTTTGTTTTATGTTGCTTTGTACATTTTTGTACAAATACTCAGGAGGAGTAAGTGTTGATGTGAGTTAGGAGATGGTCTTGGATCTTTTCTTCATTTATTTTATCGTTTATCCCTATTTAGTTGGTTTATATGCTATGATTTGTAATATTGGGAACGATGCGTGTTATTTGTTGAGTTAATATTTGGATTATGTTATTTTGATTAGGTATTTTCAATTAGATGATATAATTGAAGTTATGTTATTTATCTGAGTACTGCTGCGAGTTTTGAAAATATTTGAAAAATATGCATGTTGTGTTTGACTAACATCCTAAAATGTGGATTTTATCCTTTTAATAATGAATTGGGGTTTTAAGGTGTTACACATGTCACTGCCTCGATCACTGAAGCTACGCCGACCGTCGACTCGCAACTCCATTGTCGTGCTTTGTTCGTCGCCGCCCCAATCTTAAAAAAAAATCCGGTCACCGCAGGCCCGCGGCTTTAGCACAACCACCTCTCGTTTTTGCCCAATTTTTAACAGTTGTCTCTCGCCTCCGCCAATCATTTTCGCTGAAAATTATTTCATAGTAACGATCCCTTATGGCGACTTTCTAGATGACTTTTCAGATTTATGGTTTATGCAATCTTCAAATATGTGTTTAATTTATTTTCATCACTTAAGGTTTTATGATATACTTCAAAGTATTTCCTCAAATTTTGTCCTTTCATATGTCGCTTTATGATTTTCTTTGTTATTTGAATTAATTCTTTGATTTTAACATCTCGAGTTTTTGTTCATTATCGGTGTTTACTGTTTCTGTTATATATTTCTGGTTAGTTCTTTCTTATTTATATTATATAAATATTTATCATTTATAAAACTATTATTCAACTAAATCTTCTGAAATAATAAATTGCTTATTAAAAAATTGCCTAAAATTAAATTCAAATTATAAAATTCATGAAAATTATTATTTTAAAATTATATTTTTTAACCAATGTTTTAAAAACCGGACCGGAGATTGAACCGATGAAACTTGCGGTTTAAGGTCTCATTGGTTCAACCGGTTAAACCTACGGTCGAACCGTTTATTAAATAAATTAATAATATAAGATTAAATTTCATAAGTATGTCACATATAATCATATGTTCACAACATAATAAAATAAATATTTCAAAAATCCATTACAAATTTAATACAACAATATCGATAATACATATAATAACATAAAATAGTTCTACACTTCATTTCAACATTCATTTAAGAATAATTTGACCAAATTAAAAATTCACAATAAATTAAATTAAACTAATTCAAAACAAAATTAAAATAATAGAATAGAATAACTAAAATAAAGTTTAAATAATTAAGAATACCTAAATTAAATAAGATAAAATATTAAAAGTAAATAATATAATATACTTCATTAAACAAAAAAAATGAATTTGAGTTGAACTACGACAAATAAATCTTAATTGACAACAACAAACAATATTGACTTGAACGATAATCAATATTTAGTTGGATATCATGACTATATATGAAAGAGACAGTGCGATGATGATGGAATGTGGTTGAAAGAAAAACTACAATAGAGTAATAAAACTTAAAAGTTCGTATGATTATAAAAAAATACGGAATTTATTTTTGTGATTGAGAATGTATGTTAAGTTTTGATATTAAAATATTAAATTTAAAAAAAAATAAAAAAAGGGTAAATTTGATGATTTTTTTGAACAAGACGGTTTTACAAAACCGGCTCCGGTTCTTTAGTTCGAATAATTTTAGACGGTTCAATCGGGTTTTTTCGATTCTACTCCAGTTTTGACCCACTGATGATTTTAAAAGGTCGACCCAACCGGATTTATCTCCGATTCTCGGTTGAAGCAATTGAACTGGTCGGTTCAGTCCGATTTTTAAAACATTACTTTTAGCATTGTTTTTATTTTATTAAATTTTCCTTTTTAATAAAAATAATTTCAGAACAAATATATTCTGTTTTTGTTCATTCAAAATTAATTGAATTCCTTAATTTAAGTGATGACGAAACGATTTTGTAATTTAAAAATGACTTAGAGTGTGCTTGAATGAACTTTGTTTTTGGGTTTGATATATGCTCCATCGGGACTCTTCTCATCATTTTTTATTTATTTATAAAAAGTCTTATTTATAATAAACTTTATTTTTAGATTCATTCAAATTAACGTATCTGATTTAATAATAGATTAAATAATTAATTATTAAAGAAAATTTAAATATAATTTTTTAGATAATTTTTTTATTATTTTCCAATAAAAATATGATAATATGTAATTTTTATTTTTTATTTTCATTTTCACTCCTTAAACAATATATAAATACACATGTCATATTTTGATTGAAAAATAATAAAAATCACACCTAAAAAATTATATCTATTTTTTTTCCTTAATTATTTAATAAATATAAACTAAAAATTACTTTTTATAAATAAAATTAGAGGGGTAATATTTATTAATTTAGATATAAATATGAAATTTATGATGTATTTAAATATTTTCGAAAGAATGATACTGATATATGGGACCGAATACTAAAATATTTGCATTCACATTTAATTGGCTCTATTTTGCATTACTTGCCTGTTTCATATTAAGAATTCTTTTTGTACAATTATGAAATTTTTTGGGTAGAAATTAGATATTTTTTATGCATATTTGTAGCAATTAATTCTTTAAACTATATAAAAATTCAATGGGTGACAAAAATCATCTAAAAAAAAGTTGTTAACACTGCTGCGTGGCTATAAATTGTAAATATTTATATGACATATCATAGTTATTTTTGCAAGTGTCAAATAAATATGTGCTTGTTTGAAAATTGTAAATATACTATCTCCTTGTTCTTGTCCATTATTTTTGGAAGTATTCTAGAACACATTTACATATTGACTTTATTTTTCTATTATTTTGTTATTAATTTTCTTTTAAAATAAATTAAATTTTTTGTATATTTAAAATAATCATCTCATCATTTTTAGTTTTAAATTGTATTTTTTTCTCTAAAAATGTTTAAATTGAATATACAAGGAATACAACCAATAAAAAAAGAATAAAAATACATGGATAACCTATTTTTCTTTAGAAAAAAGAATAAATATATAGGATAATAAAAAACACAAAAAAGTATTGTATATATTATTTACGGTTTCATTTATAATATCTACATTCATAAAGTTAAAGTAAAATTATTCATATACTTTTTTTTTATATTCTTTAATTACGCAATATTAAAATATACCATTAATGAAAATTATATTCTTTTATTTATTTTCTTTTTATTTTCCAAAAGTAAAAATTAAAATGTCTAAAGTTTATTTTAGTTTTGTGATTTTCAAAATATATAAATAAAATCTAATTTTAAATTAATTTTATAAAATTATGTAATCAAACATGATTTATTAATTTTAATTTTTAAACATTAAAAAATGTTTCACAAAACTAAATCAAATGAATCCTTAACTTACATTGAACTTGTTTAATTAATAGTATATTTCCACACCTTTAAATACCACCTATATTCTTGCATTGTTTACTCAAACCTACAATCTCCTTCTTTTGTGGAGTCTTTATCTTAAACATGGTTATGTCTCACTCTTTGGTTCCTTTGTTCTTTTTCATGATGCTCCTTGTACAAACAATGTCTAGAGGCACTGGCATAACTTGGCACGATGCTCGTGCAACCTTCTATGGTGATGCATCTGGTGCTGAGACCATGCGTAAGTTATAAAATTATACTTCTTTTTCCCTTTATACCTATTTTTTTTATGCATAATTCAAACCATAAACGACTAACCCCGTAGAATGAGAGTCTATAGGTAAATATCAAGCAACTCTTTAATATTTATTTTACCTGTTTTATGCAGAGGGGGCTTGTGGCTACGGTGATCTCTTCCAACAAGGGTATGGACTTGCAACCACGGCACTAAGCACTGCTCTATTCAATAATGGATTAACTTGCGGGGCATGTTTTCAAATAAAATGTGTCAACGATCCTCAATGGTGCATAAAGCGTGCAAAACCAATCATAGTGACCGCAACAAATTATTGTCCTCCAAATTATACCAAAACCGTAGATATTTGGTGCAACCCTCCACAAAAACACTTCGATTTGAGTTATAAAATGTTTACTTCTATTGCTTATTATAAAGCTGGTGTAATCCCTGTTAAATATCGACGTGTTCCATGCGTCAAAAGAGGAGGTGTTAGGTTTGAACTAAATGGAAACCCTTATTTTTTATTGGTTTTGGTTTACAACGTTGCTGGTGCTGGTGATGTTACTCATGTAAGTATTCGTGGGTCTAAAACTGGTTGGATTAACATGTCACACAACTGGGGACAAAATTGGGATGTGAATATGAATTTGGTAGGACAAGGCTTGTCTTTTCGTGTTACTACAAGTAATGGAGTAAGTTTAGGCTTTCACGGGGTTGTTCCTTCCAATTGGAAATTTGGACAAACTTATAAGAGCACGCGCAATTTTTAAACATGTTTACTTTTGCTCAAAATCATACATCTAATCACAAAATTACTAGTCGAGTTTTTGATGTGAAATCTACGTCTAGTCACAAAATTACTTGTGACATAAAATGTAATTTTGATTGTAATGTCTTGATCAATTAAAATTCTTTGTTTCAAAAATTATTCTAAGGATTATTCATATGAATAAAGTTGTTAAATTTTAGTGTTTACATCGACTCTTTTTAATTACTTGGAACCAAATCGTTTTTTTTTTTAATTTTATAGTATCTACGTTTTATATATGATCAAGATTATACAGAAATAACACGAATTAGAATAGTACGAGTTACTTCGTAATAAATTTTATTAAAATTATATACAAGACATATATATTTCCATATTATAAACATTCATGGAATATATATACATATATTATGGAATTTCTATTCTAATTAAGAAAATAATAATTATATTGTTATAATTGCAAGTTTTTAGAATTAACAATATTATTTTGCCTTGTCAGAAAAAATAAGATATTATTTTGTTGAATGTAATTCACCACTCAAGTTAGTTTAGTTTTAAGTTTCACTTATTTTTGAATTTGAAAATGTGAATTTGAGTGTTTATATAAACCCAAAGGTATTTGTAACAAAAATTTAGTTCTTCCATTTTGAGTAAAGTTAGCTAGATTCTCTCTCTCTCTCTCTCTCTCTCCTCATTCTTCATTGTCATCTTCTTAATTTTTATGCATTGTTAATGGAGGTTCATTGTTGAACTCCAATAATTGGTATCCAGAGCTCCGATTCTGATTTAGGAACGGGAAACACGAGTGTACATGAGGTGTGTAATTGATTGTGTTTTTGAAATTCATACTGAATTAAAGCTCGAAATCAAACATAATCACATTTCTTGATTCTGCGGGATTTGGAAACACGAGTGTTTATGAGAATTAAGTGATTTGCACAAGAACGAAGACGAACGAATGAAATGGTAGCTTGAACACAACTTCCAATATTTGATGGAAAGAAAATGAATATGTGGATGATTCAGATGCATATGTTGTTTGGAGCTTAAGATGTTCTTGATCTCGTCAATGATGGTTACACATCGATTGTAGAAAATTCAACAGCAGTGCAGATAAATACGCAATATGAAACGAGGAAGAAGGATAAAAAAGCATTGTTATATTTCCATTAATGTATGGATACGACCGTGTTTGAGAAGATTGCTGATGCGACAACGATAAAGGCAATGCAGGATACACTAGTGCAGTGTTATGATGGCGACGCCTTAGTGAAGAAGGTGAAGTTGTAATCCCTCCATAAGCAATATGAGAATCTCAGCACGAGGGACAATGAGAAGGTACCTGAATACATCTCCAGAGTGATTATGGTCACAAATGAGATGAATGCTTGTGAAGAATCACTCTTTGAACTAGTTATTATTGAGAAGGTACTAAGATGACTTCACTACTAAGAAAACTGAGATCAGAGACAGACAAAATTCGTGTCTAAAATGATCAAATTCTATCTCCAAAATGTTTGGAGACAGACTATGAGACGAAAATGTATTCCTCTTTAAAATATCGTGTTTGCTTCCATCTATAATAGAGAAGGAACAATTTTGTCTCTAAATTCAATCGATGTTCAAGATTTTTTTGGTAAGCTTACTCCTCAGTTTGATTACATACTTCTAGCTATTGAACATTCTAAATACAACAGTGCCATGAGAAGTGAAGAACATTAGAGCAGTCTAGAGGCACAAGAGTTTTGACTGACTGAGAGGAACTCTTAAAGGGAGTCTGAGCAAGCTCTGAAAGATTGTTTTGTTAAGAATAACAAGAAGAAAGCATGGTATGAGAACAAAAGAAGGTTTGTTGGAGTTCAGAAGTAAGAATTCTCCAATTAGGGTAAGAAGAAACACAAGATTTTTCATAAGAGAAATGAGAAGTTTGACAAGAGAAAGGTTCAGTGACACAGTTGCAACAAGCTTGACCGGTTTGCTGTTGATATTTGGCTAAACAAGGAAAGAAAGGGTGAAGAAGCCAATATAGTCAAAGGAGATTCTAATGTTGAATCTGTGTTATTAATGGCATCTGAGAATGAAGGTGGAAATATGGTAGACTGGTGGTACATCGACACTAGCTGCTCAAATCACCTAACTTCAAATAAGAAATGGCTGGTTAATTTTGACTATGATAAAAGGACCAAAATAAGATGTGCTAATGATAACTATTTGAATGTTAAAGGAATGATAAATGTCATAGTAACTCTGAAGAATGGTAAAATTGTACTGATTCAGGATGTGTGGTATGTTCCTGGCATAAAGAGCAATCTGATAAGTATAGGTCAGTTGATTGAAAAAGGTTTTTCAGTAACCATGAAGGACAATCTCTTAAAGCTGTATGACTGTAAAGAGAAACTGATTATGAAGTATGAACATGGAAGGAATAAAACATTCAAGGTGAATGTTAAAACCACAAACTCTCAATGTCTTAACGCTACAAGTGTTGTAAAGGAAAGTGAATTGTGGCACAAGAGATTGAGGCATTTAAACTTCAGAAGCTTAGGGGTCTGAGTTTAAAGAAGTTGGTTCATGGAATTCCAAAAATTATGGCACTAGAGAAATCATTTGATGTATGCATGAAAGAAAAACAACCAAGATTTCCATTCTCATCAGAATTCCTTAAAGAGAAAAAACATGTTTTGGGTGTGGTGCATTCTGATGTATATGGACCATTTCCAGTACCTTAACTTGGATGGAACAATTACTTTATGTCATTTGTGGATGAGTTTACCAGAATGACATGGGTATCCCTCATAAAGTTCAAACATGAGGTGTTTATTGAATTCAAGAAGTTCAGAGTCAAGGCTAAGAATCAGAGTGGACAGAGTTTAAAGATTCTGCAAACTGAAGGTGGAGGTGATTTCAAGTCTATAGAGTTTAAGAAGTACTGTGAGGGGAATGAAATTGAGAATGAGATCACTGCTTCATACACTCCTCAACACAATGGCCTTGCTGAAAGAAGAAATATAACTCTGCTTGATATGACAAGGATCATGCTGAAAGAGAAGGATTTTCCTCATATATTGTGGGGTGAAGTTGTTTCCACTTTATCATATGTGCTCAACAGATGTCCAACTAAGAAGTTAAAGGGAGTCATTCCTATTGAGAAGTGGACTAGAAGCAAGCAAAGTGTGAGCCATTTCAAGGTGTTTGGTTCTGTTTGTTACAAACATGTTCCAGATGCTAAGAGAAGGAAGCAAGCAAAGCATAGGCATGTTACTTATAGGTTACCATAATACATATGCCTATAAGATATATTGTCCAGCCACAAACAAAGTTGAATTTAACAGAGATGTGTCGCAACCTGAAAAATACAGTGCGCGAAAAAACAACCGGCGAGAGAAAATGACAGAAGAGTCGCCACCGTGCGTTATTCATCCCAAAGGAGGGAAAGGAAACGCTCGAAGTAAACCTGAAAAAGGAAAGGACAAGACGGGGTCTCGCAACCAAATCTTGGGTTCGGGAGTCGGTTATGCGAAGGGAAGGTATTAGCACCCCTACGCATCCGTAGTACTCTACGGGATCCACTTTTGTAGTTCTTGTCTAAAGGGTGTGAGTTTATCTTGTGCTATTTACCAAAAAAAAAGAGGGTTAAATGAAAATGACTCGCGCGGATGTCGCATCCATTGCATACGTATCTCATCTGAATATGAGAATCAGAGTCTTCGTAGCTCGGCTGACCTATGGGTTGGGTAATTGTGCTCGCTAAGACATCGCGTCTTATGCCTACGTATCTCATCTGGAATGAGAATCAGAGCAAGTCGTAGTTCGGCTAACTACGGGGTTATGGATTGGGTTTTGGACGAACGACGTCACTACGCAATCTACCGGATGCTCGACCTTTGGAGACTTACTCACCTGTAGTAGAAGGAGTAAACGTGTTGCTTTGGGTTTTAGGGTTTGGGATGCTCAAGGGCAAAAAGGCAGTCCTTGACGAAGGAACCGCGCTACCTGCAGGGATACGAACACATACAAAACAAACATGTATAAAGTAAATGTGCCAACAAGGGGCTCAGAAGTAAATAAACAAAAGAAAACAAATGCCTCCTATCGAGGTCTTTCAGCTAAGAAAGCGATAAAATGCGGAAAAGAGATAAAAGTACCACACGGATAAAGATCCGAAGTAACAGCAATTAAAGGAGTAAGAAACCCAGGGATCTCCCAAGCTGATGCCATCAAAGAAAGGCGAGTCAGTACAGGTAATCAGAATGAACCTCCAGGGGGTATCCCACAAATAAAGTGGGAAAACCACGCAAACCATCTCTGCAAGAGTCTGTGAGCCCTCACAAAAACTCAACAAAAGGGTTAGTGAAACACGATAAACATTTTTTTCATGGATAACAGTATGGTTTCAAAAACCTCAAACCCTGTGGCATACATTTCAGAAATCGTGTGATTAAACATTCAAGGCATAGGTTTCACTCATTCATGCATAATTAAACCCGTGGGCAAAAACATAATGAAATTCATCCATCATACCTCATACATTCAGATGATCCAAATTAAGAGCATAAAATCATGGGAATGAGGCAAACCTGATGGGAGAGACCGGTTGAAATCAAATGGCACGGCTGGGTTTGCAAGGCAACGTTAGGGTTTGCGTGAGATGAAAGTGTGTGAGTCAGATTGAATTTTTCAGAGCTGCCTGGGGGTTGCTCTGAGTTCTCTGTCAGGTTTCTCTCCAGGTTTTGTTTCAAGGAAACCTCAGAGTATTTTGCTTCTCTTCCTTTTTCTGTCTGATCTCCCTCTTTTATAACCTGATTTTCATGGCTTTGTGGGCTCAAATGAGAGAGGTCCAAGTCCAAGTTTTTCTATTATATATATATATATATATATTTTTTATTATTATTATTTTTATTTATTTATTTTTTTTGTAAATTTTTTTTTTTCGTTTTTTTTTTTTTTTTTTTTTTTTTTAAAGTTTCTTGGATCTAAATCTGATTGACATGATGAAATGCAATATGAAATGCTAAATGAATGCATGAATGAAGAGGGCAAATTTTGGGGTGTTACAGCTGCCCCTATTCAATCATCAGCTAACCCGAGTAGGATGAAAGCGAACAACTTATCAGACAAACGGGGTGAGCTGTGATTGAATACCAAAGACAGACCGAAAATTTACACTCCGAGAACACCACAAAAACGCGGAAATACACTGCGCTGTTATTTTTCTTCCGATCCTCTGGCTGTATCTGAATCAGTCTTCTGGCTTAATCTGGAGTTTCGATCCTCTGGCTGAACCTATACTCAATTTAGTCCTCTAGTTGGATATTAATTTTGATCCTCGGGCTGGATACGATTTTGATCTTCTGGCTAGATCTTCTTCGATCTTCTGGCTAGATCTCCTTCGTTTCGATTCTCTGGCTGAATCTATTTCGATCTTCTGGCTAGATCTGAATTGTTGCGATTTTCGATCTTCTGGCTAGATCTTCTTTGTTTCGATTCTCTGGCTGAATCTACTTCGATCTTCTGGCTAGATCTGAATTGTTGCGATTTTCGATCTTCTAGCTAGATCTTCTTTGTTTCGATTCTCTGGCTGAATCTACTTCGATCTTCTGGCTAGATCTGGATTGTTTTGATGATAAATTCCCATCATTAGGATCCCGCATCTGAGGCATGCGCTGGTTGACCCTCTTTTGAAATCTACACCCAACCTTCATATTAGATATGCAGCTTCGAGAATATTCCACTTTTGGGCTTCGTGCATATTCTTCGGGCTAGAACATGTTGTAACGACTCCTCAATTAGACTTGGGCTTGCTGGGGAAATAAAGCTTGTAGGGACTTCACTGGGGAATCTTCAAATTGAGCCTTAGGCTGGCTTACTGGAACACGATTCTCAGGCTGAATCTTCGAAATGACCCTCAGGCTGGATCACTGGAACATGATTCTCAAGCTGAATCTTCGAAATGACCCTCAGGCTGGATCACTGGAACACGATTCTCAGGCTGAATCTTCAAAATGAACCTCAGGACGGATCACTGAAAAACGATTCTCAGGCTGAATCTTCGAAATGACCCTCAGGCTGGATCACTGGAACACGATTCTCAGGCTGAATCTTCAAAGCGACCCTCAGGCTGGATCACTCACGCTTGATCCTCTGGCTGGATCTCATGACCTTAGTTGTAAAGTGATTCTTCAGTCTGCTTGGAAGAACCTGTTTATTAGCTTATGTGTATGCTTGATATGATATGCATGCAAATGCAAATATTATGCATGGTGTAAAAAGAAATCTGCTTGGGGAAGCAAACTCCGGTAGGGAACAGATCGCTGTATCAATCCTTGAATGCTCTGTGGGGAATGATCCGTCTACCGGGACCAATGAGTCACCAAAAATAAATTGGCTGCTTGAAAAGTTGACCTTGCAGGGGGAGTATCAACTATGGAAATTTTGCTCGGCGAGGCTCTGTGAGGAGAGTCTGTGGGGAAAACACTTCTTGGGGAAATGTCGTAGGAAACGACCTCTGCTGGGGATATGAACTTGCTAATCTCCCTCAAGCTGGGGATTAACAAATCTGTTAAAAATTATCTGCTGGGGAATGAGATGAACACTAGGAACACCACCCTCTCATCTGTTGGTTATGCAACCACTCCGCTGTTGCTAGGAAGATACAGTCTGACACTGTCAACTTCGCTGGGGATATATAGTCTGGATACTGTCAACTCTGCTGGGGAAAATGCTCTGCTGAGGAGAGACTTTTTCAACCGCTTGGGGATGAGGATTCATGACTTGGCATCCGGTTCCTGTGATCTGCAACCAAAAATACACGTATGCCTCGGGGGAATTACTCGGTTTGAATTCACCGTCCGGGATTAAGCACATTCAAAGCAATTTTAAATGTTTTCCTGTGCAAATCATCTGCAAAAGCCACCATTATGTTCATATGCAATATGTTTTATCAAAAATTCGGACATTTTTGCAAACAAACTGATAAATGAAAAATAAAGAGGCTCTTTAACTGAATTATTCGACTCTTACTGGGGAGAAAATTTGTGTTAGGAATAGGCGAGGGTATCAGGAAGCTGATCCCTGAAAAGAGGTGATCGCTATAAAAAGAGAACTATCCTAATGGAAATGGGGATACGGGGTCCCACCGAGTTTCGACTCTGCTATGGCTCGTATGTCCTCAAGACGCTCTGCTCATCTTGCTTTCTGAAGTGGATGATTAGTTGATCTTTAACCTTCGAAGATTGCCGAATTGAATGAAACGGTGATATAACACTAATGAACTCAGATCACAGTCATTCGCTTATTCCCTAACTTTTGCCTGGATCGCCCCCTTTTCGGGTTTTCAATCCACCGGGATACCCATTTTTGCCTGAGCCGCCCTTTTGGGTTTTCGACTCACCGGGTGTACTCTTTTTTTTATATCCCTAATTTTTGCCCGAACCTCTTTATTCTTTTTTTTTTGTTCGTCGGGATGCCCTTTTTTTGCCTGGACTATTCTTTTTATCCTCCAGCGGGTCTATTTTATGCGAAGTATTTTTTTTTAACTGCGTCTGAGTTAATAGGGGACGGGAATCCTTCGCCATCCATGGTTGTTAGCATCAAAGCTCCGCCATAGAAAATCCTTTTAACCACGTACGGACCCTCATAGTTCGGTGTCCATTTGCCCCTGTGATCTGTGTTGGGAGGAAGAAATCTTTTGAGTACCAATTCACCGACTTGATACCCCCGAGGGCGCACTTTCTGACTAAATGCTTTCTTCATTCGTCTCTGACCGAGATACGTCAATTCTGGGTACGTAGTTCCAGCATAGCACCTTAATCATCGAAGACAAGGTAAACAAAGCATCAGCAAATTGGTTTTCTTCAAAAGAAAGTCAACAATCTTCTCGTGTAGTCTCTGTAAGGAGCCAGATGAGGCTGAGGTGCATACCATTTCCCGTTGGTTTGATTGATGACCAAAGATGAATCCCTGTATACATCCAGGGTTTTAATATGTATATTGACGGCTTCCTCAAGTCTTAGGATACAAGCTTCGTATTCGGCTTCATTGTTGGTGCAGGGAAAAGTTATTCTGGCACCAAATGGCATATGAACCCCCTTCCGGTGTGATCAACACTACACTAACTCCGCGACCATTGACGTGGACCGCCCCATCAAACATCATAACCCATTTGGATTCAGGGTCAGGCCCCTCCTCCGGGAGTGGTTCCTCTCAATCTTTCGATTTGAGAAACATGATGTCCTCATCAGGAAAGTCAAACCTCATAGGTTGGTAATCATCAATCGGTTGCTCTGCAAGATAGTCTGACAAGACACTTCCCTTGATGGCTTTTTGTGAAGTGTATTGGATGTCATACTCTGTCAGTATCATTTGCCACCTAGCAACCCTTCCGGTAAGTGCTGGCTTTTCAAAAATATACTTGACTTGATCCATCTTTGATATCAATAGAGTCGTGTGAGTCAACATATACTGTCTTAGTCGGCGAGCAGCCCATGCCAAAGCGCGGCAAGTTTTCTCGAGCAATGAGTATCTTTGTTCACAGTCGGTAAACTTTTGCTAAGGTAGTATATTGCATGCTCTTTTCGACCTGACTCGTCATGCTGATCGAGCACACAACCCCTTGACCTTTCTAACACAGTCAAGTACATGATCAACGGTCTTTCCTCTCGGCCTGTAGACTTGCCCCGATCTTGATCTCTTTCTTGTCGTCTGCGGTACCGATGTTGACAGTCTCAATCACCTCCTGATAACGTGTAATAGCTCGGTCCTCCTGTTTCAACAATCTGGCTAACCCTTCAGGAAATTCACAATCTTCCTCAACCCCTTCTTCGGCTTAATAGATAGGATTGTCGAAGTCATACTTGGCCATAGCAGTGTCGTTAGTAGTGAGATCCGGGTGGTCCGCTCTGCATGATGGAGGATCATGCTTTACCTTAGAATGAGAGATTTTTTTTTTTGAAAAGAAAGAAAAAACGAAAAAAGAAACATTGCCATTTTTTTTTTGTAAAAGTAAAAAAAAACTAAAAGAAAGAGAACACAAAATTGCTTGCAAAAGCCGTCATTTATTGATAAAAATAATTGCGAAATGTAACTAAATGGATGGCCCTACAAATGAGCCGTTACACTTTGGGCAAAGTGTAAGACTTTATTATGCATGTAATAAAGGAAAACAATAAAAATCACTCTTTCAGTAGAGTAACCCGGACGGTTTTTTCAGACGACCAATTGTCGAGCTTTTCTCCTGGGACACACGGGCGAATCCAGCTATCTAAGTCACAGTCGCTGTCAGCCTTGTCTTCCTCTGCAGCATTGACAGTGTGGGGAGAAACCAAACCGCCGCTGGAGAGAGTACCGGTTTCATTCTTCTGAGATCCCGGAGCATACCCCAATCCAAACTTGTCTTCTTTGATGACTGGCTCCACAAATTTCCCCAGCCTTGGGCATTACCATCTTTAAGCACTTCGACAGCTTGCTTGTATGAAGAGATAGAAGTCCCGACCTTCTCAAACTCAGGTGAAAAGACAGCTTCGGGCGCGACCTCATTGATGTTTATGGCTTCGAAGCCCTGACACAGCATCTCGTGCATCTCGCCGTCCATCTCTACATACTTAAATGTAGACAGGTGGCTAACAAAAATATCCTCTTCACCACAGACAGTGACGACCTGACCTTCTAGTTCATATTTGAGCTTCTGGTGGAGAGTAGAAGTGACAGCACCGACAGCATGAATCCAAGGCCGACCTAGCAGACAGCTATAGGCAGGCTGGATATCCATCACATAAAAGGTACTCTTGAATACATGCGGTCCAATCTTAACTGGCAACTCAACTTCGCAAAAGACTGCTCTCTTAGAGCCATCAAAAGCCCTCACAACTAAGTTACTTGGCCTCAGGATGGTATCATCGCGATCCAACTTCATTAAGGCTTTCTTTGGAAGAACATTCAGAGAAGAGCCTGTATCAACCAAAACATGGGAAAGCATCACCCCTTTGCACTCCATTGTGATATGCAAGGCTTTGTTGTGATTCCTGCCCTCAGATGTCAGGTCATTGTCGGTGAAACCTAGCCCCCTACTAGCGTTTACATTGGAAACTACCGATTCCAGCTGGTTAACAGTTATCTTCGGTGGAACATAGGCCATATTCAGTACTTTCAACAAGGCTGCTCTGTGCGCCTCAGAGCACAGCAATAGTGAGAGAATGGAGATCTTTGAGGGTGTCTGATTTAGCTGGTCGACTACCTTGTAGTCACTTTTCTTGATAATCCTCATAAACTCATCCACTTCCTTCTCGAATGCGGTATTAGGAGGATCTTCCTCAGTAGTAACCTCTTCGGCGGCCATCTGTTTCCCTTTAGCCTTGGCAGCTGCCTCGGCTTCAGTATTCGCGCGTAATGTTGATGGTGCAAATAGGCGTCCACTGCGAGTGAAGCCACCAACCCCTCCAACATTGTCTACAGCGGAGCTACCAATGTCAATGTCTTCTTCGTTAACTCTCTGCCCCTGGCAGTAGATATCAGCCCCATAATGCCACGGGATAGCACTGTCTTTCTCATACAGAACGGGTCCTGGTATTGTGATGGTGATCGGACCAACCAAAGTCGGTTGAGGGCTGTCAGAGTAAATTGCAACTGGTGCTGAACTTTCGATGTTCACCGCTGCTGGTTCTGTACTTTCTGGGAAATATATTGTTATCGGAGCGAGTCTCTCGGGAACATATATTTCTTCAGGAGTGAAATAAAACGTCACCGTCGATACATCATTCTTCACTGGACGGGCCTGATCGAACTGAAGACAACCTTCATCTATCAGTTGCTGAATACCCCTTCTCAAACTGTCACATCCGTTTTCGGCAACTTGATAATTTCTGCATTCTTCCCCACAGCCCGGGAAAATCTGTCCTTTCAGAAGTCGGTCTTTAACCACCGATAGCGAAGTCTTCACCTTAGTCACATCAGAAACCAAATTCAAAGTTTCCCCACTATCAACAACATTAATCCTCTGCCCGCCGTGAGCCGGCATCGGGTTCTGGATAACATTAGGCACCGGAGCAAAATTGATAGCCTGGGCATCTCTCAAATCTTGTACCTTTAACTAGAGAGCCTTGCAATTATCTGTAGTATGGCCAGGTGCGTTGGAGTGAAAAGCACATCTGGCGTTGACATCATAACCTCTAGGAAAATTATTGGGATCGATTGGTGGGGCCAGAGTTCTCAACGTAACCAGATTCATGTCAATCAGCTTGGGAAGTAATACTGAATAAGGCATTGGGATTGGCTCGATGACCCGGTCCGTCTGCCTTGGACGTTGTTGATAGTGTCTCTGCTGACCCGGATTACCTCCTTGTTGTTGATTATTGTACCTGGGTTGTTGTTGCGGATGATATTACGGTTGAGGAACAGGTGTTGGAATAGTGACTGCGGCCACTTGATCTTGATAATAATTAGGGCGTCCTCTACCCCTGCCTCTTCCGGCATACACAACGCTTGCCTCGCCTTCTTTTCTTCGCTGACCGTTACCAGCAAACGGTCTCTTGGGACCTGATGAGTTGGAAGCACTATTGTCTTGAATTCGGCCCATCTTCAACAGACTCTCGATTCTTTCTCCAGCAATTACTATCTCTGCAAAGCTGATTGACGGGAAAGCAGCCAATCTCTCAATATAATTGCCTTGAAGAGTGTTCATGAACATGTCCGCCATCTCTCTTTCAGACATAGGGGGTTGGACGGACGCAACAATCTGTCTCCAACGCTGAGCATACTCTCTAAGGGTTTCCTTGGCAGTCTGAGACATACCTTGCAACAAGGTCCGATTTGGAGCCATGTCCAAGTTGTATTGATATTGCTTGATAAAAGCCTCTGCCAAGTCTTTCCAGCTTTTGATGGTAGTACGAGACAAATGAGAATACCATTCACGAGAAGCTCCAGTTAGGTTGTCTTCAAAATAGTATATCCACAGCTTTTCATCTTCCGTGTGAGCTCCCAACCTTCCCAGATAAGATTGGAGATGAGTGCGTGGGCAAGAAGCCCCGTTGTATTTCTCAAAAGTAGGGGGTTTGAACTTGTGAGGAATCCTTACTCCCTGAACCAGACCAAGATTTGTGACATCAAAGCCTAAGGAATTTTGAGACTCCAAAGATTTGAGCTTCTCAGCAAGCTCATCCATACGGCGAGTGGTCTCGAGGGCCTCGTCGTGCAAAGAAAATTGATCATACTGATAATCTTCAGTAACGGGGCGCCCGTTAATTCGAATTCCTTGATTCACATTGTACCTTCCGCCAATACCATTTCCAACATTCCCTGTGTTGCCAACATTACCCGGGTTTCCATCAACATTTGCGTTACCCGCGTTACCAGTGTTCACAGGGTTATCAACGTTCCCAGGGTTACCAGGGTTTCCCTTAGAATTTGGTATCTCCACCTCCGGATCGGGTCTCGGTTGCTCAACCAATTCCCTCAGCTTTTCCTGGCCTTCTGCCATACCAGTCATCAATGTCATGAACTGATCCATCCTTTCACGCATATCAACCAACTCTTTCTGTACTAGGTTCATCGCTAGCTGTGGACGATTTTCCTTTGTCGGGTACCTATGGACTCGCTTGGGACCAATAACTGCCTGATACAGGGAACAAACATTAGACACTGCGGTGACACCTGTAAAACAGACAAGGGTTAATATGCATGGTATGCGATGCACTGCTTGTTCAGTTTTAAGGCACCCCCGTTTTGAAAGGGAATACCCTGCAAATGAATAAGCATGAGATGTTGGATGCAAATATGCAGATGATGTTATGTAATGAAAAGGCATGTCAATCAGAATTGATTGATCCGCTTGAACATCTGTCAGGTTGCACTGCCTGGAGAGAAATTCACTGAGGAATATAATACAAGACCAAAACTCTGCTCCAGAAAACCGGGTTGGTTGGAGGTTAAGGTTTCCTGAATTTAGCCCGCCCCTCACTGGTAGGTTCTAAGAACAGAAGTTCGTCAGCTTCAGCCCTTCAGCCGCGAATAATACGTTTACCACTGAAGGTTTGGTATTATTACGGGACAAAAGACCTTCATTGACTCCCCTCAACAGGACATCCTAATAGCAAGTTCCCAGTCTCGGGATCCTCGGATTGAGCAGCGAGAATGCGTCCACCAGAGCTAACATAATCACGTCTCGGAGGAGAGGCCTCGACTGAGTTCTCGGGAAATGGTCACCAGAGTCGACAATTTCTAGAGGAACATCCTGCCGTTACGGAACACCCGTAAGACATAATATAATCCAAAAGAAACCTCGTCTAGGTGTGGTTCTTCACGAACGACTTAACGTAGCAACACGCCATGCAAGCCTCATGATTATCCACTCTAAAACCTGTGTGTACACTAAAGCCTGGGTAATGGGCTTATCTCTCATAGAACACCCCATCCCAACAAACAAACAAACAGATCCAACAGATACAATAGATGCATGCAAGCAGGTAAGCAAATAAATGTACAAAAGCATGAACACCCAATAAACAAGAAATTCACAAGCTAGGAGGGACTCGCTTAGGGAAGATGGACCAACAAGAGGTCAACTTCTTTCAGTCCCCAGCAGAGTCGCCAGCTGTCGCAACTTGAAAAATACAGTGCGTGAAAAAACAACCGGCGAGAGAAAATGACAGAAGAGTCGCCACCGTGCGTTATTCATCCCAAAGGAGGGAAAGGAAACGCTCGAAGTAAACCTGAAAAAGGAAAGGACAAGACGGGGTCTCGCAACCAAATCTTGGGTTCGGGAGTCGGTTATGCGAAGGGAAGGTATTAGCACCCCTACGCATCCGTAGTACTCTACGGGATCCATTTTTGTAGTTCTTGTCTAAAGGGTGTGAGTTTATCTTGTGCTGTTTACCAAAAAAAAGAGGGTTAAATGAAAATGACTCGCGCGGATGTCGCATCCATTGCATACGTATCTCATCTGAATATGAGAATCAGAGTCTTCGTAGCTCGGCTGACCTATGGGTTGGGTAATTGTGCTCGCTAAGACATCGCGTCTTATGCCTACGTATCTCATCTGGAATGAGAATCAGAGCAAGCCGTAGTTCGGCTAACTACGGGGTTATGGATTGGGTTTTGGACGAACGACGTCACTACGCAATCTACCGGATGCTCGACCTTTGGAGACTTACTCACCTGTAGTAGAAGGAGTAAACGTGTTGCTTTGGGTTTTAGGGTTTGGGATGCTCAAGGGCAAAAAGGCAGTCCTTGACGAAGGAACCGCGCTACCTGCAGGGATACGAACACATGCAAAACAAACATGTATAAAGTAAATGTGCCAACAAGGGGATCAGAAGTAAATAAACAAAAGAAAACAAATGCCTCCTATCGAGGTCTTCCAGCTAAGAAAACGATAAAATGCGGAAAAGAGGTAAAAGTACCACACGGATAAAGATCCGAAGTAACAACAATTAAAGGATTAAGAAACCCAGGGATCTCCCAAGCTGATGCCATCAAAGAAAGGTGAGTCAGTACAGGTAATCGGAATGAACCTCCAGGGGATATCCCACAAATAAAGTGGGAAAACCACGCAAACCATCTCTGCAAGAGTCTGTGAGCCCTCACAAAAACTCAACAAAAGGGTTAGTGAAACACGATAAGCATTTTTTTCATGGATAACAGTATGGTTTCAGAAACCTCAAACCCTGTGGCATACATTTCAGAAATCATGTGATTAAACATTCAAGGCATATGTTTCACCCATTCATGCATAATTAAACCCGTGGGCAAAAACATAATGAAATTCATCCATCATACCTCATACATTCAGATGATTCAAATTAAGAGCATAAAATCATGGGAATGAGGCAAACCTGATGGGAGAGACCGGTTGAAATCAAATGGCACGGCTGGGTTTGCAAGGCAACGTTAGGGTTTGCGTGAGATGAAAGTGTGTGAGTCAGATTGAATTTTTCAGAGCTGCCTGGGGGTTGCTCTGAGTTCTCTGTCAGGTTTCTCTCCAGGTTTTGTTTCAAGGAAACCTCAGAGTATTTTGCTTCTCTTCCTTTTTCTGTCTGATCTCCCTCTTTTATAACCTGATTTTCATGGCTTTGTGGGCTCAAATGAGAGAGGTCCAAGTCCAAGTTTTTCTATTATATTTTATTTATTTATTATTATTATTTTTATTTATTTATTTATTTTTGTAATTTTTTTTTGTAATTTTTTTTTTCATTTTTTTTTTCGTTTTTTTTTAAAGTTTCTTGGATCTAATTCTGATTGACATGATGAAATGCAATATGAAATGCTAAATGAATGCATGAATGAGGAGGGCAAATTTTGGGGTGTTACAAGATGTTATTGTGAAAGAATAAGAAGTGTGGGATTGGAGAAAGTCTCAATCCAACTCTGGTGCAGAAATAACACTTGAGTTACATTCTGAAGGTATTTTTTCCTTTGAAGATGAGTTAGTTTCAGAAGGTGACTCTGAATCTGAATCGGAAGTTGAGTCTGACTCTAGAGGAGACTCTGAAGGTGAGTCTTATTCTAAACGTGAGTCTGACTCTAGAGGAGACTATGAAGGTGAGTCTTATTCTAAACGTGAGTCTGACTTTAAAGGTGAATACGATAATGATTCAGATTCTAATGATGATCCAAACCCTGGTAGTAATCAGATATATGAAGGTGGTCCTATCTCTGAAACTAGGCCACATAGAATTCGGAAAATTCCAAGAGGCTCGCGGATTTTTAGTTGCTGCAAGATACTGATATTGATTTTGAAGGGGAAGTTATTCAGTGTGCCATGATGATGGACTTTGAACTTGACAGTATCAATGAAGCACTTAAGAAGAAACTTTGGCTGAAGGGTATGAAAGAAGAACTTGAGACAATTGAAAGAAACCATACATGGGAGTTAACCATGTTGCCTAAGGACAAGAAAGCCATTAGGGTCAGATGGGCATACAAGAAAAAACTGAAACCAGATAGGTTAGTTGCTAAGTACAAAGCAAGGTTAGTAACTTGAGAATTTCTGCAGAAATCTGGTTTATACTACTTTGAAGTGTTTGCTCATATATCTAGACATGAAACAATCAATTGGTGATTGCTATATCTACAAATAAGAATTGACCTCTAATGTATCTATATGTGAATTTAGTTTTTATGAATGGTCCTTTACAAGAGGAATTTTATGTGTCACAACCTTCTGGATTTATGAAAAATAACCAGGAAGAGATGGTATACAAGTTGCATAAAGTTTTGTATGGACTGAAACAAGCACTAAGAAATTAGAATCTAAAAATTGATTTATTTTTCAAGCTTTAAGGATTCAGAAAGTGTGAGATGGAGTATGGTGTATATGTTTAGCATACATCCAAAGGAAATATGATTCAAGTATGTCTTTATGTTGATGACATATTGCTGACATGGAGTTGTATTTCCGAAATGAACAAGTTCATGAAGGCGCTGATGCATGAATTTGAGATTACTAACCTTGGAAATATGGTATATTTTATAGGGATGGAGATTTTTCACTTTGAAAAGGGAATAATTATGAACCAACTAAACTATGAACTTGAGTCACACCTGCTGAGACAAATCATAAGTTGGATTCTGATGATGGTGGTGAGGGCATAAATGCTACAACATTCAAACAATTGGTTGGTTGTCTGATATATTTGTGTAATTCTATTCCTAAAATTTGTTATGAAGTTGGAATGGTGAGTAGGTTTATGAGTAAACCAAAGTGGTCACATTACCAAGTTGTAGTCAGGATACAAACGTATGTAAAAGGAACTCTGATGTATGGAATTTTGTTTCCATCTAGAGGGCCAGATGAAGCTGAGCTGATATTCTATTCAAACTATAATTGGTGTGGAGACAAAGTTGATAGAAAAAGCACCACAAGATACTTGTTTAAGTACCTGGGAGCCCCTATTTCTTGGTGTTCCAAGAAGCAACCAGTTGTTGCTTTGTCAACCTGTGAAGATGAATATAGAAAATCCCAAATGGATTTTTTTTCTACAAAAAATCAAATAACTAGAAAAAGTTGAAAAAAGAAAATCAGGTCGGCAGTAGTTGGCGATGGCTAGTTTTGCGGCCTGGATCGACGAGTTTTGAGCAGTTTGTGATTTTGGTGACTTTTTGAAACCTTTTTGATAATTTTAAGAGTCATATTTACATTAGAGTCGTTAGAGTTATTATAGAGTTTTTAGAGTTGCTTTTGAGTTGTTTAGAGTTAGAGTTTAGAATATAGGATACATCTGAGTTGAGTTGGAAGCCTTTTGACATCATAAGATTGCTTTTTAAGGTATATTTTTATTTGTTTAAGCCTGCCAAGCCAAAAAAGTTAATATTGAGTTGTTAGTTAAATTGTAATTATATTATTGAGTTGTTTGAGTTAAAAATTGAGTAATCTAACAGGTTCAGAGTTGTTTTGATAAGGCTAGAGCTTTCCTGTGAGTATTTGTTTTCTTACCCTATTGATAAGCTGACTTGAGTAATAATTTTTCATTGTTGATGAGTATGTGTGAAAATTATATGATTATATGATTGAGCTATAATTGTATAACAAATTTTTAGTTGAGTAGTTCATAGAGGAACTATAAAGTTGATTTTGAATTGGAAAAATTGTAAGCTCAGATAGGAACCTTGTTGAGTACGAGATATGCATGTTATTTCTTTGATTATAAGTTTGACTATCGAGTAGACGTTTTTGAAAGTTGTTGTTGAGTTTCATGCATTCATGTATATCATAGATAGGTAGGACTTCGGTCCGACGAGGTCACGTTTGAGAGAGGAACCAATGATAGCCTCAGGATCACAGAGGAACCAGAGACAAGGATAAATCAGTAACATAACTCTGACATCCAAACCTTGGTACCACATGCATATATGTGGAGAATGACATAACATCTCATTTTCATTGTAATTTATTGTGGGTGTCAATTGCTATTTATGTTGATGTTATTGTTATTTGAAACTATCCTTGTTGTTTATACATTGATAACATCTGTGAATTTATTCTCACCCCTTTTTGTTATTGTGTTGTTCGTTAAGCTAGTATTGTAGATACTCAAGTAGATGAGCATTATATGCTTGCTTGTTCGAAGAATTGACGTAGATGTCAACTTCTTTATGTTTACTGTTTTGAGTTTAGTTTTTTGTCGTGTCACTCTGATAGTGTAACACTGGGACGAGTTTATTTATTGCTAATTTTTTAGATTTATGGATTTCTTTAATTATGTTGAGTTGTTTTCAGTTGAGATAAAATGACTTGAATTTCCATTGTGTTGTTATAAAGTTTTTTTTAGAATCATGTTTATTCGAGGGAGATGTGTGGCATCATTGCTTTATAAATATGAAAATTGTTTTGTTTTTATTTAATTAAGAGTATTTGGGGTTTGGGGTGTTACATAGTTGGTATCAGAGAAAGTCAGTCCATTCGGCCTAGGTTTATGAAATTTATTTATTTCCCTGGAATACGACACGTGTGTGAGCACTGTCGATGCTTGTTTTTCTTTCATAACTGCTTACCAGCAGGAGCAAGATTGGAAGATGTGGGGGATGAGTTTCTGCTCCTCTAAGATCTTTCATGTTTAGAGGATCTTCCATGAGATCCAATCAAAAAATCATGCTCCAAACAACTACAACATTGGTCTGCTGACAAGGGCCAGATGTTGCACACATGCTGGAACATCATGTCCCACATGTGTCCTCGTGATATAATTCTGAATCTTGAACAACTAAAATAAAATCTTTACTTGATATAAATCATTTTCCAAACTTCTCAGGTAATGGATTTAAAATAAATCTCATGCTAACAACTGAACGACACTTCTAAATCTTAGATTGAAGATCTTCTCATGAAGTGAAAATCCATATCTTGTAATTAAAACAAAACCCATTATATCTTTTCATGGAATATTAAATCTTCAGCACAATCTTGGACAAAACTGAACCAAATCTATCTTCAAAGCATATCTAATTAAATATTTGCCTCAATGCAAATCCAATCAAATCTTCTAACTAAAAATCTTTTTAATTAATCCATAACTAATTAAATCTTCTTCAAGATTATGGGTTAATCAAATCATTTTTAGCAAATCTGACTGAATAATGTTTGCTAAAAGATACAACAACAAATCTTCCAGAAATCAAACACCAATGCACACAAATTCACTAACAAATCTTGTAATGTAGACTGAGGCAAGATGTTACACATATATGTTGGAACATCTTGTTCCACATGTTGCCTATGCACATAATACATACACTAGAACACATGCTGGAACATCTTGTTCCACATATTGCTTCTGCACAAAATACATCTTGTACATCTGTTGTTTTAGCTAATGCATCCAATCAAAAGGAACAACATATAGCTTCTGGAATGAGGTTTAGCTAGAGAAGCTCACACATGTCTTGTGACATGGCTTACAATTTTTCTTTAGCACTAGACCTTGCTACCACACTTTTTTTTTTTACTTTTCCAAGTTACAAGATTTTCTCGAAGTAGGATATAATACCCTATTTTTAACCTTTTATCTATAATTGACCTTACATAGTATGCATCTTTATATGCTTCAATCCTAACATTTCTATTACATTTGAACAAAATAATCTTCATTGGGTTTTAAGGTATTGAACAATTCTAAGTGCAGCATGCAAATGATTCTCTATTGGGTTATGCATAAACTAATTGACCATACTTATGGCATAGGAAATAACTAGTTTAATGTGATATAATTAAATAAGTTTGCGCGTTATACTTTGATAGATATCTTTATCTACTTCAACATCTTCTTCTGCATCCCAAAGCTTTTAGTTAAGACCAACATGAGTGTTAGCAAGATAATTTTCCAATATCTTTAAGTAGATTCGTCACATACTTCTATTGAGATATGAAAATCTCCTTCTTGGACTAAGTTGCGTCAATCCCCCAAAATATTTGAACTTATCCCAAGTCTTGATTTCAAATTTGTATGCCAAGCATTTACCTAACTTTTTCCACTCCTTAACACAATCTCCTTTATTATAATATCATCAACATAAACAATTAATTTTGAGTGAGAATATGGAGAATACAACAATCTAGAGGGAAGGTGAACATACCTCCCAAATAAAATGACCAGTTGAAAATTTATTTTGATTTTTTTTATCAAAGTTTAAAAAACAAAAATAGTTTGCACGACGAAAGCAAAGTGTTTATAAAGTAATTATGCTTATCGATTGGTATATACGCAAGAACTTGTTAATCAATACACAATATAACAAATATTTAATCTAAGAGTTAAAAAATGAACAAACTATTAGAGTATTTGTACAACATCAATACGATACAGATTCTAACGAAACAATTTTCAGTCTTAACCAAGAACAAGACAAATCAAAAGTGCCGATTCTATCAAAACCTACACTTAAATAATAGATCTATAATGAAATAAATAGTAACTCCCTAAACCCCAAAGCTTATATATTAAGCATTACTCAACAATCCAAGGTGTCACCAATGATAATCCTTTAACAAGACAAACATTTAACAATACAAACATTTAACAAACACGCATCGGAAAATATCAACGTCATACAACACCTATCATCACACACTCACCTTCACTTAGGGTATCATTGCGATATTATCGAACTTTTTTCAATTAAATTAAACATCATAACTTAGACATTTAGTCTCAATCTTCAAATCATAATAAATTGTTTTCAAAATAAAGACTTATCATATTCAACTCTTGAACAACTTCAACATAAACCGAATAAAAAATCAAACTCCAACAAACAAAATAAGCAAACAAACATTCCAACAAACAATCAAACTCCAGGAGCTAACTTCCACTTACAACAACAAACTCTACTCCCGAGTATCTACAAGATGTCCATGGTAGACAACATGAAAGCGAAAAGGGTAAGAAACAATAAACCAATATAAACATTATAAGAAATGCTAAGGTAAAAAGCATACAAAACAAAGGCACATTCATTACATAATCAACCACCATATAGTCTCACACCCTTCACATCAACATGTACAAATTCACAACCAATCATCAATATCATGAACAATAAACTACATATACAATCATGTATGTAAATGTACTCAACAACTGACTCACTATACATGTGGTATCATTCATGAACACTAAGGTTCATCTCGCTCCTGATCCCCACCATAGGACCAGACCACACCAAACCATTACCATCACCGTAGTTAATGCTTCACCAGCCCTCACCTGGAACCGACTACTCGTTCTCGATCCCACCATAGGACCAGAGCACACCAAAGTTCGTTACCATCATCATAGGTAACACATCACTAATTCTTCACTAGAACTAGCTACTTGCTCCCAATCTATACCATCGGACCAGAGCATACAAAAACTGGACCGAAGTTCATACACCATGATGCATGCCTCTCCATAACATGAATTATCACCAAGTAGTTCACCAAAAGAATCAATATGCACATCTCACCACTTATTCACACATCATTAATAATATGCAATAATTAACCAATATTATGACATCAATAAACAAAAAAAATAGTAGTAACTCAACGAATGTAACTTCATAATCATTCATTCATGTTACTTCATCAAAACAACAACACATCATCGTATACACCTAACGATTCACTAATCGATCATACAAGTCATTAAAAAATACCTATAGTAGGTAATTGACTACAAATCTAACATTTCACCAAGCACTACCAAGGGTTATCTCTGCACGTTATCTTTATAACACTTCAAACAATGTCTCATTTGGACTTACAGAATGAAAGATACAGCCAAAATCGTCGGACATTGCAACAAAATAAAAGCATAAGTTTTCACCATTTGGACTATGACAATCGATTATCAGCAAAACATATTTCACTACAGAATTTGCAAAAAATCAATTTTCTGGGATGAGCAATCGATTTTCATATGGTGCAATCGATTGCATTGTTTATTTCTTTAAAAAATTCAACTGGTGCAATCGATTGTCACTGTAGTTTTTTTTCTCCAATTAAATCCAGTTTTCATCATACGATTTCCACCCCTCTTACCCCTAAACCTTCATACATGCCTCCAACTATTTTTTTTTAACCAAAATCCATTCATTCAAAAACGATTTTGACAGTGATTCATGTTAGCATAATCATTGTCATAAACAACACTTATTTCATCACAATCCGTAGCAATTTCATTAATTATTTTAACAAAAAATTCATCATTAATCATGAATAAAATTCAAGCTTTCACATCCTCATCAATGACACAACCTCATACATTCATATTCATGATCAATCAAATATGGGTTCAATCATAACAACACATATAAACACAAGATCAGGAAACCAAATTCCAGAATTTCATTATATAACAACTCATCAAAAGAGAACCTAGAATACTAATGAGATTAAGGACTTCACATCTCTACCCCATCATGAAATACACTTATATTGAATGCACTTTCTAAAGGAGAATAGCGATCCAAAATGCAACGGAATTTAAAAAATTTCTCCTTTAGTGATCCTTACGAATGGGCATGATCAGTGATAGAATCGTTACCTCTTGTGGCGATTGAAACCTTTGGTGCAGATCTACGGAGCGATCACGAAAGTTGAATGGTGACAACACCTCTACTCAGTCCACACAAACAAATTCCTTCAATCTCAGTGCTAGCTGCTACGAATGAAGGCTTTGAGTGAGAGAGAGAGAGAGAAACAAAATTGCAACTGCACAAATGCTTATGTACAAGGGTTCTATTTATAGAACCACTTGTGTGGGCTGCAAGCTAAAAAACCCACTTAAGTGTATGTGGCACATATCTTATGATATGCCAAAAACACTTAAGTGTGTGGTGCCTTACCATATTTCATATTCTACTTAAGTACACCGTACCTTACGATGTTCTACAATTCACTTAAGTGCACCGTACCTTGCGGTGTTCCTTAGTTACTCTATCTCTCATCAATCCGTCCTTTTGTGTGTGACACTGTAGGTTTTCGCGACATTAGCAATTATATTAAATCACATATTTAACATAATAAACAATGAGCGGAATCTAGAAACACATCACTGCTACCCAAGACACGAAAATGTCATGTGATTTGACAAATCCTTTTGTGATAATACTTATGTGTATAATTACCCTTTTGCCTTTATATCTATACTGAACACAAGGCATAGACCGTGTCATCCTTGTCTAGTTGAATATTGGGCCCATAGACATTTATCCTGTTACGCAAGATGGGCAAATTCCATCTAGGTCACTCATGTCCCTCAGCATGCTTTGTGGAGTACCCATCAATTATCTTTATGGTCATCCAGTTACGGACAATGTTTGATCAACAATAAGGCACTCGACTCTACATCTAGGGTACATAGTGGTTTCAGGTTAAAGGGTGGTATACACCATTATCACCATGAGAATAACTTATGATACTTAGCATAACATTCTATATAGTATTCTCATAGCGGGTCAATCTAGTATAAATATTACTCTCAATATTCATACTTATGTTTAAGACTTGATAACTCCTTATCCATGATCCATGAGATGTGATCATTAGTCTATATACATAATAGGCTTTAATGATGGTGTGCAGATTATTGATTCTTGTGGTGAATTCTCCAATGTGCCTCTTCTTGGTACATGTGGTGGGATTAACTACAACCCTATTTTGGCACGTCGTCAGCTTAGGTTCCCCTTAAAAGATAAACCTAATAACATTTTGTTAGAAGGTGTGTTCTTTCAAGAGGGTAAAGATCCCCAAAACTTGAAGGGCAGGATGGTCCGCGCTTGGCGCAAGATCCATAGGAAGGGAAGGAAAGAGCTTGGTCCGAAGAATTGTATTGCTTTGGAACCCTATACCTCGTGGGTTAGGAGGAGAGCTTCTAAGTACCGCATGCCTTATGATTATCCGAGACCTACACCTATGGTTATGGCTGGGCCTTCAACCCTCCCTGACCAAGGAGTATAGGAGTTGAAAGACGAAGACCGTTCGCGTGCTTGGATCCGTGAGCGAGAGAAGCTACTTCAGCAGCTTAGAGATAAGGATGCTTTGATAGAGTTTCTTGAGCATCAGGTTATCGACGAGCCTGACGATGTGGTCACTTCTCTTCTTCCTCAGTCTTCCAGGTTTTGGAAGAGGAAGTACGACCGACTCGCCAAAGAGAAAGCAGATATGAAGGAAGCCTATGAGAGAGAGGTGAAGAGGCTTCGTGCAGCCTATCTTCCGGTCTCGAGAGCTTTGGATGATTGTTTCTAGGGTTCCATAGGATGTTCATTTTCCTTCTCTCTTGTATTGTATTTTGGTTACCAAGACTGTACTTCTTTGGTGTAAAATTTTTCCAGAGATTATTGATATGATTTTTCCATATATGTCTGAATGATTAATATTCCCAAATGTTTGCAAATAGAACTCTAAAGTTCCTTTGATTAAAAAAAACAAATCATATACACAAGCATTGCATGCATCATGTGCATAAGCAGGTTTTGCTCCAGGGCTTCTTGTTCAGTGGTCTAACTCTGTGTTCTTCATTTATTTTGAAGACAAGCTGACGCACCGGTACTACACCAGAGCCAACTCATCAAAGCTAATGGATCACCTAGAGTAAGAGAATAGAGAACTTAAGGAGGAAGTGGAAAGATTGACTGCCCTGATGGAGTCATTCTTGGCCGCCCAAAGCCAGTCTTCTCCAACGCCTTCAACTCCTCCCCAGAGGACGGTCATCTCAGAGGTTGCTTCCTCTATCGTGCCCACTGCTAGTTCCCACTTTGCGCCGACTGCTATGCCAGCCGGGTTTCCCTGGGGGATGCCCGCGAACATCGTTCTAGAGGGTCTCGCCCTAACTTTTGCTTCTCTGCCGGCATCTAGCCCGGTCCTCGCTGTGCCACCTCCAGTCGTGCATACTTTGCCAAGAGTAGGTGACACCATTTACCACTCTGAGCCATCTGAGGGCCCAGACGTGTATGAGAAAATGGATGCTATGAACGATCAATTCCTTGAGCTGCGCAAGGAACTTAAAGCTCTCAGAGGGAAGGACCTCTTGGTCAAATCTGCTGCTGAGCTATATTTAGTGCCTAATGTCAAGATTCCTGTCAAGTTCAAAGTGCCTGATTTTGAAAAGTACAAAGGAAACACTTGCCCTCTCAACCATTTGGTTATGTATGCACATAAAATATCGACTCAGACCGACAATGATCAGCTCCTAATCCACTATTTCTAGGACAGCCTGTCCGGTGCCGCCCTGAGATGGTACATGGGTTTGGACAGCGCGAACATCCGCTCCTTCAACGACCTTGGCGAAGTCTTCGTCAAGTAATACAAATACAATATTGATATGGCTCCCGATAGGGACCAATTGAGGGCCATGTCCCAGAAGGATAAGGAAACTTTTAAGGAGTACGCCCAGAGGTGGCGAGAATTGGCTGCACAGATTGTGCCTCTGCTAGAAGAGAAGGAAATGACCAAGATCTTTCTGAAGACCTTGAATTCATTCTATTATGAGCGGGTGATTGCTAGCGCTCCTTCTGATTTCACCGAGATGGTGAACATGGGGATGTGTCTAGAAGAAGGAGTCAGGGAAGGGCGCCTGACTAGAGAAGAAGGCTCTTCTGCTAAACGTTATGGGACGTTTGCGAAGAAGAAAGATGGTGAGGCACCTGCTGTGACCTCCCATATTAAATCTAGAAGACCCCCTATGAAGAGGAAGACTGTGCGTCCCGCCAGTAATCAGCACCAGGTGGCTATAATAACACCCGTTTTCAGAGAAAACCAGCAATATCAGCATCATAATCAGAACCAGCAACAACAACACCAACAATATCAGAAACAACAACACTTTCCTCAACAGCAGGCCTACCAGTCTCGAAACAACAATCAGACCAGTACAAGCTATGATAGGAAAAGGGTCACTTTTGATCCTATTCCGATGATGTACACAGAGCTATATCCTTCTTTAATTGAAAGGAAACTGATCACTCCACGTGACCCACCTGCTATACCTACCAACCCTCAATGGTGGTATAAGCCTGAGCTTCATTGTGTTTATCATTCCGGTGCTCCCGGACATGATGTGGAGAACTGCTACCCGTTGAAGACCAAGGTTCAAGACCTTGTGAGAAATGGTATTTTGTTTTTCGAGGACGTAGGTCCTAATATGAAGAAGAACCCATTGCCCGAGCATGGGAAATCTGCTATTAATATGGTTCAGGGTTGCCCTGGTAAATACACGGTCCGATATGTCATCCATATCCGACAATCTTTGGTCGAGATGCACAAACTGTTGTGTGAATACAGTCACTACGAGCATGACCATGACAGTTGCCATGTTTGCACTGTCAATGAGAGAGGATGTCGACATGTCCGAAAAGACATCCAAGAAATGCTGGATCAGTGTGTGATAGAGATACTTCAGAATCGTGATGAGGATGATGAAGTTAATGTGATATCCCCTGTCTTCAGGATCCCTGAGCCTGTTGTCTTCTGATACGATGGCAGCAAGCAGAAGGCTTCTCCCTCTCTCATAATTAAGCCAGTTGGCCCTGTGCCATACTCTTCCAACAAAGCTGTTCCCTATCGTTATAATGTTGTTGCATTGGAAGATGGGAAGGAGGTGCCCCTACCCTCCACTTCTGTTATGAATATTGCTGATCTCAGCGGTTTGACCCGTAGTGGTCGTGTGTTCTCGGCGCCGCCGAAACCCCAGGCTGACACCAGAAGAGCTGATGCTGCTGATAGTGCCACCTGTCCTGTTGGGAATTCTTCCAATTCTCCGAATCCGGCACTTGCTGTTAACAGACCTGCCGTTGCTGCTAGAACTCCTGTACCTGCTGGCCAGAATGGCATGAGTAGAGAGGACTGTGATGAGATGCTGAGGCTCATCAAGAGGAGTGAGTACAATGTTGTAGATCAGCTTCTACAAACGCCTTCAAAGATATATGTGTTGTCTTTGTTAATGAACTCTGAGCCACACCGTGAAGCTCTGCAGAAGGTGTTGGACGTGGCGTATGTGGATCATGATGTCACAATAGAATAATTTGATAGCATTGTTGCAAACATTACTGCTTGTAACAACCTGAGTTTCTGTGATGCTGATCTCCCCGAGGAGGGAAGAGACCACAATTTGGCACTTCACATCTCCATGAACTGCAAAGATGATGCCATGTCTAATGTGCTGGTAGACACTTGATCATCACTGAATGTGTTGCCAAAATCCACTATGGCCAGACTTTCATATCAGGGGCCTCCCATGAGGCAGAGTGGAGTGGTCGTCAAAGCTTTTGATGGATCGCGTAAGGCAGTGATTGGCGAGGTTGAACTCCCAGTCAAGATAGGACATAGTGATTTCCAGATCATTTTTTAGGTCATGGATATCCACCCATCATATAGCTGTTTGTTGGGCAGACCATGGATTCACTAGGCAGGCGCCGTGACATCCACCCTACACCAAAAGTTGAAGTTCGTCAAGAATAAAAAGTTGGTGGTGGTAGGGGGAGAGAAGGCTCTATTGGTTAGCCATATGTCTTCCTTTTCTTACATTGATGCTGAGGATGAGGTTGGGACGCCGTTCCAAGCTTTGTCTATTGCTGAGCCTTCTAAGAAAGGAACTTCTTCATTTGCGTCCTACAATGATGCGAAGTTGGCCATTGAGCACGGCGCAACTACTGGTTTAAGACAAATGATCAAGCTGGAAGACAATAAATCTCGGGCTGGCATAAGGTACTCTTCAGGCACTTTCAACAAGCACGGTCTGTTTCAGAGTGGTGGTTTCATCCACACGGTTGAGGACCAGGAAGTTGCTGCTGTTGTGGAAGATGATGTAGAGGAAGATGCTGGCAAGTTTGTCATCCATGGAGGGGTCTACAATAATTGGGTCGCTGTTGATGTTCCAATAGTTGTCCATAAGTCCACGTAATGTTCGTTTTGTTTAAAAACCCTTCTCCCATGCCAAAAGGAGAAGTGATGACATTTTTGGCCCATAAATACAATGATATTCATTCAATAAATTCATGTTAAATGTTTGTTTTTCCAAATTATTTTCACTTTTTGCTTTTTGCATGAAATTGGTGATCACCATAAAACCCTAAAAATAGAATAAAATCAAATCTTTTCATCTGCATAATGATTTGCCTTGTTTGAATTCTAAAATCTCTTTTATATCCAAAATTATTATGTAGGTTGATTAAACCCATTGAACATAATGATCTAACACCATCTCCCAACTTTGAGTTCCCTGTATATGAGGCCAAAGAAGATGATGTTGAAGAGATTCCTGATGAGATTACCCATCTACTTGAGCACGAAGAGAAGATCATTCAGCCACGTCTTGAGAATCTGGAAACAGTCAATTTGGGGTTTGAGGATTGTGTTCGTGAGATGAAGATTGGGGCACTCCTGGGAGAGTTTGTGAAGAAGGGGTTGATTGAGTTGCTACGAGAATATGTCGACGTCTTTGCCTGGTCATATGAAGACATGACTGGTCTGGATATAGATATCGTGCAACATTTCCTGCTTTTGAAGCCTAAGTGTGTGCCTGTGAAACAGAAGCTCAGAAGAACTCATCCTGATATGGTAGTAAAGATTAAAGAAGAAGTTCAGAAGCAAATTGATGCGGGGTTTCTGGTGACTTCTACATATCCTCAATGGGTGGCCAATATTGTGCCCGTGCCTAAGAAAGATGGAAAAGTCTGAATGTGTGTGGACTATAGAGACTTGAATAAAGCTAGTCCGAAAGATGACTTCCCTCTGCCACATATTGATATGTTGGTAGATAATACAACTAAATTCAATGTCTTCTAATTTATGGACGGATTTTCTGGATATAATCAAATTAAAATGGCACCCGAGGATATGGAGAAGACAACATTCATCACACCTTGGGGAACATTCTGTTATCGAGTGATGCCCTTCGGTTTGAAGAATGCCAGAGCCACGTATCAACGAGCTATGACTACCTTGTTTCACGACATGATGCATAAGGAGATCGAGGTATATGTTGATGATATGATTGCAAAGTCGAGACCGGAAGTTGAACATGTTGAGCACTTGTTAAAGCTTTTTCAGCGTTTGAGGAAGTATAAGCTTTGTTTGAATCCGAACAAGTGTACATTTGGAGTCCGTTCTGGCAAGTTATTGGGCTCTATTGTCAGCGGGAGAGGTATTGAGGTTGATCCTGCCAAGGTCAAAGCAATACAAGAGATGCCTGCGCCCAAAACTGAAAAGCAAGTCTGAGGTTTTCTTGGCTGCTTGAATTATATTTCCAAATTTATATCTCACATGACTGCCACATGTGCGCCAATATTCAAGCTGCTCCAGAAAGATCATCGTCATGATTGGACCGAGGATTGCCAAAAAGCCTTTGACAGTATTAAAGAGTATCTGTCTGAGCCTCCGATTCCGTCTCCGCCTGTGGAAGGGAGACCCTTGATTATGTACTTGACAATTCTTGAAGACTCTATGGGTTGTGTATTGGGTCAGCAAGATGAATCAAGGAAGAAAGAATATGCCATCTACTATCTGAGTAAGAAGTTCACTGATTGTGAGTCTCGATACTCAATGCTTGAGAAAACATGTTGTGCTTTGGCTTGGGCTGCTAAGCGCCTACGCCAGTATATGTTGAATCATACAACTTGGTTGATATCCAAAATGGATCCAATCAAGTATATCTTTGAGAAGCCTGCTTTAACTGGGAGAATTTCCCATTGGCAGATGCTTTTGTCTGAGTATGATATTGAGTATCGAGCTCAGAAGGCTATTAAAGGTAGTATCTTGGCTGACCACTTGGCACATCAACCAATTGAGGATTATCAGTCAGTTCAGTATGACTTCCCTGATGAGGAGATTCTATATTTGAAAATGAAAGATTGTGATGAGCCTACGCTTGATGAAGGGCCAGAGCCTGGTTCCCGATGGAGCATGGTGTTTGATGGCGCTGTAAATCAATATGGAAATGGTATTGGGGCAATGATTATTACTCCTCAGGGCACACATTTTCCTTTTACAGCAAGGCTAACTTTCAATTGCACGAATTATATGGCAGAGTATGAGGCCTGTATCATGGGATTAGAAGAGTGTATTGATCTTAGGATCAAGCATCTTGATGTTTATGGTGATTCGACCCTTGTTGTTAATCAGATTAAGGGAGAATGGGAGACGAATCAGCCTGGCCTCATCCCATATAGAGATTATGCGAGGAGGATTTCAACTTTATTTGCTGAGGTTGACTTCCATCATATTCCTCGAGATGAGAATCGGATGGCAGATGCGCTTGCTACACTTGCTTCTATGATTATGGTGAAATTCTGGAATGAAGTCCCCAATATCACTATGATGCGCTTGGATAGACCAACTCATGTATTTGCAGTAGAAGAAGTGAAAGATGATAAGCCATGGTATTATGATATCAAGTGCTTTCTTCAGAGACAGATTCACCCGCCTGGGGCATCTATTAAAGACAAGAAGACTTTGAGGAGATTATCTGGCAGTTTCTACCTCAATGGCGATGTGCTTTATAAGAGGAATTTTGACATGGTTCTGCTCAGATGCGTGGATAGACATGAAGCATACATGTTAATGACTGAAGTCCATGAGGGTTCATTTGGTATTCATTCCAATGGACATGCCATGACAAAGAAGATGTTGAGAGCAGGCTACTATTGGCTGACAATGGAGTCTGACTGCTGCAAATATGCGAAGAAATGCCATAAGTGTCAGATTTATGCGGATAAGATTCATATTTCCCTGACACTTCTGAATGTTATTTCTTCACCTTGGCCTTTCTCTATGTGGGGAATTGACATGATTAGCATGATAGAGCCAAAAGCATCCAATGGTCACAAATTTATTCTCGTAGCAATTGATTACTTCACCAAGTGGGTTGAAGCGGCGTCGTATGCAAACGTGACCAGGAAGGTGGTTGTGAAGTTCATCAAGAATCAAATCGTATACCGTTATGGTGTGCCAGATAAGATCATTACTGATAATGGATCTAACTTGAACAACAAGATGATGAAAGAGCTGTGTAGCGAGTTCAAGATTGCACATCATAATTCTTCTCCTTATAGACCCAAGATGAATGAGGTTGTTGAAGCTGCTAACAAGAATATCAAGAAGATTATCCAGAAGATGGTAGTTACGTACAAAGATTGGCATGAGATGCTGCCATTTGCTTTGCATGGTTATCGTACATCTATCCGCACTTCAACAGGGGAAACCCCTTTCTCCCTTGTATACGGCATGGAGGTTGTGCTCCCAGTAGAGGTGGAGATCCCATCAATGAGAGTCTTGATGGAAGCCAAGTTGACTGAGGCTGAATGGGTTCAGAGTCGTTATGACCAACTGAATTTGATTGAAGAGAAGAGATTGACTACCATGTGCCATGGTCAGTTATATCAGCAAAGGATGAAGAAAGCCTTTGATAAGAAGGTCAAGCCTCGTGTGTTCCGAGAAGGTGACCTTGTGGTCAAGAAAGTTTTGTCTTTCGCGCCCGATTCCAGGGGCAAGTGGACTCCAAACTATGAAGGTCCATATGTTGTTAAGAGAGCCTTTTCAGGTGGTGCTTTGATACTTACAACTATGGATGTGGAGGATTTTACTCGTCCTGTGAATTCAGGTGCAGTAAAGAAATACTTCGCCTAAAATAAAAATAGAATCGCTAAGTTGAAAACCCGAAAGGGTGGCTTAGGCAAAAATGAGCGTCTCGGTGGATTGAAAACCTGAAAGGGCGGTCCAGGCAAAAGTTAGAGACATGAAAAATATATATATCCCGCTAGATTGAGTACCTCACCCTGGGGAAATCTAGGCAAAAATTAGGGATTTGGCAAGTAACTGCATCCTGACAAGACTTTGTTCTACAAGCCGTCTTCTATCAAAGAATTTCGCTCAGTCATCGTCAACTGAAGCTTCAAATACATTGGATTCTGAGTTGGTGGAGAAATGGTCATTATGTTCAATGTAGCCCTTTTCCAATATATATTACCAATTTCAAATTTTTAAAGATCCATGGAGTCTTACCATTTGCAGACTACCATTCCATCAAATAAATTTGAGCCTTTATCCAATTCTTTGCACTCTTATTTGTTTCTATTCAACAAATGTTTGCATGTTTTAATTGATAAATGTCATTGTTTTAAATAAAAAAATATTTTATAAATTGTTAAACAAAAGTGAACATTCACAAAGACTGAAAAAGATAATTGGGACGTCTTCAGTGCTCTCCCAAGGATAGTATGATATCTAAATGGGTAAGACATTTGTTCATATTCCTAGCATACTTGTATACTATTCATCATCTCTCAGGTTGTCTCCTCCGCGAGCACAGAAGAAGATTATGCATCTCCAAATTCCCCAGAGAGTTTAGAGCTTTGGTCTTGTGTTGTTTAGATAAGTATATCTATAACAACACCCAGATCCCCTAAGAATCTGGAACTTGGTCTTGGTCATCTGATTCCCCAGAGAATCTGGAGTCTGGTCCTAATCTTCTAGCTCCCCAGTGAGGCTGGATCTAGCATATGTGTTATCAATTATATGGTTGTCATCCCTTGTGTGGATTGACCTAAAATCCCTTATAAATTGATAAATTGATATGCTATCTTTCCGAGGGAGTTTATATTCGCTCATTCAAATTGGAAATCCCCCCGCAGATTGAGTAGGAATTCTCTTCATAAGCAGTTGGTTTGTAGCTTATCCCTTACGGACTCGCCTACATTAATCTTTGGCAGGTTTTCCTTTTGTTCATCCTCAGCAGGGTAGTTCATCATAGACTTCCCCAGTCTGGTTACCAGCAGGTTATCTCCAACCAAGTGCCTACAGGTTGTTCTTGGTTCAGTCCTTAACAACTGTTCCCCAGTAGAGTTGCTTGATCAGGAATCTGATTGTTGTTGCTTCCTCCTTCTCGGACAGTTCTCCCCTTAGCAGAGCGGGTGATGAAAATGTTTATTTTCCTATCCCCAACAGAGCGTTGTTTCCTCTCTCCTCGGCAGAGATTGTTTCTCCAGCTTTATGAAGAGTGGTGGTTCTTGGAACTTTTGTTTGGTGGTTATTCCCCACAGAGTTTCATCCCTCCCCTTTGATAATTTCCCCAGTAGAGTGGCTTCTATGATGGACATTATCTGTGCTTAGCCTCCCTAGCTAAAGCTCTGCCTGATTTCAGTTTGGCGTTGGAACTTCGAGGAAGATTTGTTGATTCCTTCCCCAACAGAGTGACTGGTGAAATTCTAGTAACAGACTATCGATGTCACACTAGATGTTATGACATCCAATTCTGCGCAGACAGGTAATGTATGTAGAAAGTAAATGTAAAAGGCAGTAAATGACACAGAGAAGTGTTTACCCAGTTCGGTGACAAACACACCTACATATGGGGGCTACCAAGCCAGGGAGGAAATCCACTATAAGAGGTATTAATTCAGGACTTAAACCAATTGTTTAATCCTATCACTTAAGACCTACCCAATGCAATTTAAATCTAAACTAAGACCTGAGTTCCTACTCACTCCCCCTCAATCACAGCAGTGATGACAACCCTTAATAATTCTAAAGTCAGTGGTGAAGATATGACTGTCAGATGCTTCTTCTTCTCAGCTTCCAGCTCCTTGATGAGTTTCTTCTGCTTTTCTCCTTGTAGACACACTTCCGCACTTTTGACACATAACTCTTTGTATGAAGCAGCAAGTTCATCAAATGTAAGTTCATCTCCACTTGAGTCATCATCAGAGGCACAAACACTAGTTAGTGCAGTGACATGTTTTGCAGATTCTCCTTCTGATTCACTCTCAGAGTCTCCATCAGACCAGGTGACAGATAGTCCCTTCTTTTGCTTCTTGAGGAAGGTAGGACATTCAACTCTAATGTGTCCAAAACCTTCACATCCATGACATTGGATTCCCTTGCCTTGGTTGAACTTTTCTTCAGATGTTGATCTTCTACTGATGTCAGATGAAGTGTTCTTGACATTTGGTCTACCTTTTTGATCAATCTTCTTTATGAACTTGTTGAACTGTCTTCCAAGCATGGCTATAGCTTCTGATATACTTTCATCACCTCCAATATTTCCTTCTTCTGAATCCTCTTCAGTATTTGATACAAAAGCTCTGCTCTTGTTTTTCTTTTCAACATTCTCACACAAGCCCATTTCAAAAGTTTAGAGAGAACCAATAAGCTCATCAACCTTCATATTGCAGATATCATGAGCCTCTTCTATAGCAGTAACTTTCATGGCAAATCTCTTGGGCAATGATCTGAGAATCTTTCTCACAAGTTTTTCTTCAGACATTTTCTCTCCTAAGCCTCCAGAAGTGTTGGCAATTTCAAGAATATTCATGTGGAAGTCATGAATAGTCTCATCCTCTTTCATCCTCAGATTTTCGAACTTAGTAGTCAACATCTGGAGTTTAGACATCCTTCCCTTGGAGGTCCCTTCATGAGTTATTTTGAGAGTATCCCAAACTTCTTTAGCCAGTTCACAGTGATGCACCAGTCTGAAAATGTTCTTATTTATCCCATTGGACAGTGCATTCAAAGCCTTAGAGTTTCCAAGGGCTAATGCCTCTTGCTCTTTGTCCCACTCATCTTCAGAAATTTGCATAATGACTCCATCTTTACATGTCTTCGTTGGATGTTCCCATCCTTTGTTGACAGCTCTCCAGACCTTGCTATCTAGAGACCTCAAGAAGGCTATCATACGAGGTTTCCAGTCATCATAGTTAGAACCATCCAGCATGAGTGGTCTATTTGAGAATCCTACATCCTTGTCTATGGTACTAGAAAGTAACGTCCCTAGATCTCACCCAGAAATTAACAGGCAGGATGCCTGCTCTGATGCCAATTGAAATTCTAGTAACAGACTATCGATGTCACACTGGATGTTATGACATCCAATTCTGCGCAGACAGGTAATGTATGCAGAAAGTAAATGTAAAAGGCAGTAAATGACACAGAGAAGTGTTTACCCAGTTCGGTGACAAACACACCTACATCTGGGGGCTACCAAGCCAGGGAGGAAATCCACTATAAGAGGTATTAATTCAGGACTTAAACCAACTGTTTAATCCTATCACTTAAGACCTACCCAATGCAATTTCAATCTAAACTAAGACCTGAGTTCCTACTCACTCCCCCTCAATCACAACAGTGATTACAACCCTTATGAATTCTAAAGTCAGTGGTGAAGATATACTTCAAACAACTCTTAATTGTGCTTAAAAGCTTTAATCAAGAAACACAACACTCACACTTAAAAGCTTAGAGTGACACAACAATTACAACTCAACAAACACCCTAGTCCAATGCAATCATATAGGTGATAATTGCTTGGCTCACAAGTAAAACCTAATTCAAGATACAATGAAAGTACAACAAGGATATATAATGATATATTTAATTCTTCACACTTCAAAATCCCTGAGATGCTGAAAGTAGGATTGCCATCCTTTTATAATGCAACACTTGGGCCTTGTACTTGAATTTCCTAAAATTAAGGTCAAGCAAGTTAACCTAATTTCCACATATTAGGGTGCTAACAAATAGGCTATATGCTAGGTCTCTTAATTTTAGCACAATTGTTAGTTTCCTGGATTTTAGCACAGCTGTTAGATTCCTGAAAAGCAGTCTGAGATAAATACTGAAGCATAACAGAAAAACTAACTAGACTACACTTTAGCATATGCTGTCAGGAATGAATGTCATAACATTCAGTTTGACATCCAGAAAATAGGCTATATGCTAGGTCTCTTAATTTTAGCACAGCTGTTAGTTTCCTGAAAATCAGCCTGAGATAAATACTTAAACATAACAGGAAAAACTAATTCACCTATACTTTAGCATCTGCTGTCAGGGATGAATGTCATAACATTCAGTTTGACATCCAGTAAATCCTGTATTAGCTAATCCTGCAGCATACTACTTAAGCATGTCATGACATCAGTCAAGACATCTAAGTACAGTAAGTGTTTTAACACAAAATCCAACCAATCAAAAACATCTACAAATGGTTCTCCTTCTCCGTAGCAGAAACATTTCCTTCCGTGTTTAGAAGTGAATGTTGTTTGGTGTGCTTCTGTTTGGTGGTTGTTCCTCACAGATTTCCACATCATACCCTGATAGGATCCCCAGTGAAGTTCTTTTCTAGCTGATCTTATCCTCGTCTCTGCATACTGTTGGAAGATCCCCAACTTTGGTGATTGTGATACTTTTCTTATCCCCAACAGCGGTCCCTGATCCCCGGTGATCCTGCTTGTTTCCCTAGCAGTAGCTTTTTCTCCCGGCAATGACTCTGCTTGATCCTCAGCATTGGCCTTTATCCCCTGCAGAGATCAGTGCTTCATGGCCTTCTCTTTTGAGAGGTAGTACCGGATGTCTGTCCATTAGTTCTTGGACCTATTTGTGTTAGATTTGTCTGGTTGTCAGCATTAATCATACATAAGCCACGCATATACATGCATAATTATAACATTCCGATATTCATGTTGCATTCTTTGTCATATATCTTTGTTTGTTGTCTCCTGCTATTTGGTGATGTATTTCCCCAAGCAGATGTTTGTGTCTGATCTCTCCATATAGAGTCAGCCCCCAGAGGCAGAAAATGTCTATCTTTTCTTCCACATCCCCACTGAGTTATGTCCTCGTGGATGATTATTATTTCGGTTTCCTCCCAAAATATGTATTGGGATGGAATTACTCCCCTGAGTTATATCCTAATTGGGTTGAGTCTTGTTTCATTGGGTCTCTCTAGTTTGTCCCCAGATTGACTACTCTTTTTATTTCCCTTGCAACTTCCCTGTAGTTTAGATGAATGATTTCTCAGTAACTAGTAATTGCCCATCTTTTCCCTGGCGGAGTTATTGTTGGCCTTCTACCCAGTAATCGGTAGTTGTAAGTCCTATTTCTATGGTTTTCTACCCAGTAACCGGTAGTTATAAACCCCATTTCATCCCCTTGCAGAGTTAACCTTTGATTTTTGTTCATCCTAACCGATGACGGTTACTCTCTTCTGTGGTTTTCTACCCAGTATCCGGTAGATGTAATCCCCTCTTTGTTGGTTATCTTTATCCAATATTCGATATCGATATTCCTTCACCTTTTGAGTATATCTCCCAGTAACCGGTGATATATCTCCCGGATCACTGCCTTTGGCAATGTATCCCCGGCGAGTCATCTTTCATTCACCCTTTATTTGGTAATGATTGTTTCTCCCCTTTGATTGGTCATCATTTTTATACCCAGTATCCGGTATCCCGATGTCCTTTCTTTTCGGTCGATTTATCCTTTATTAACCCAGTAACCGGTTGTGGATAATCTTTCATGCGAGTATATTATCTACGTTCTGATGGTAATAGATAATGTATCTCATGCGCTCTTCAGTCAAAGTCTTTTTTTCTTCCCCAATTGAGTAAGATTCGTATTTCCTTATGGAGTCGAATTCCCATCCTGTAATCGAGTTTGCTTTTTCAGCCCTCCATTCGAATGATGAGTGTCTTGGAAATATTCCCCAATTCACGCCTGGTTGGTCGCCTATTATATGCCTAGTAACCGGTATCCCTGGTGTTCCTTCCCTTCTGCTCCCTATTATGACTTTTTGTCCCCTGGGGAGTTAGATTTTCCTGAGTTGAAATTTATCTTTTAGGTCTTCCTTGGATGTTTTGGATGATTGATATCTCTCACCCTTATACCGATATTAGATATTCGTTCTCCCCGAGCGTGTTGTTCTCTCACCCTTATACCGGTGTTTTGATCACATGTCTCTTTGAGCTTATTACCCAGTAACCGGTAATACCTCATTTGTTCCTTCCTCAGCTGAGTCCTTTGTGGATATTCCCAGCCTGAGTCCCTTTGTGGGTTTTCCCCATCTGAGTCCAAATTTTTATCCGAAGTATCCTTTGTGGATAGTTTGTTGTATTGGCATATTCCCTAATACACGCATCTTTGCGTCAGCTCGAGTCTTTCCATTGATTTATTTTCATGGAATCCCTTCGTGTCTCTCAGCAAATTTCAAGTCGTGACCTGCTCACACATTTTTTCCCTTTTACTCCCCAGAGTCTCTGTCCCATTTACGAGTGTATTACTCGTATGGATTTTCAGTTTCTCCTGATTTCTTTTTCCTTTGTGGACATATCTCCCACAAAGTGTTAACTTTTGCATACATACATTTGCATCATGAGGTCTCTTAGGGACCAATATTCGTCTCTTCGTTATTATTTAAGCCCATTCTACCTCGTCGAGACGAAGATTTTAACCTTCACTTCTCCGGCTAGAATGACCTTAAATAGGGGCATCTGTAAGAACCTAATTTTGACCCTAAGATCCCTCATGGCATCATATCATTGCACTTTGCATTTGCCTCAAGGATCATAGCATCTTGGCTCCTTAACCCTAGGGTTAGGACTTGTAAGAGTTGGTTTGAGACCACCAAGCATGCTTGAATTGTATATTATTGCTTTTCTTATTTTGTTTACTAACCAAAAGCACAAAAATATGTCACTAACATCTTTTGTTTTGTAGCTTGAGCAATCATAAGATCTAAGGCTCATAGGAGGCCCCTATGCCCAATGAAGTGGCCAGATGAAGTTGAAAGCAAGCATGACAATGGTTCCTAAAGCTCTCATTCATCATATGTGCCTCCCAAGTATCTCAATTTGTCAATTTGATCAAAGCAAACCAAAGGGCTTGAGGATTGTTTCCTAAGGAAACCCTAATTCATCTGTGCATCAACTGTGCCTTGCTCATGAAGCAACCTCAACCCATGATCAAATATAATAAAGGGAAGCTATTTCATTCATCATTTCATACATATTTGAGCTTATGTGAGTGTCCTCAATCATCAATTCATCAAGATTTGAAGTTTGGACTTGAGAAGTTGATCAGTCAATTCATCTGACTATTTTGAAATCCACTAAGACCTAACGTTTGATGTGTTTGTCAAATTAGGATGACACCAAGATAAAAAAAATGTTCTTAAGAACCATATGAACAACTTTCATGTTCATCAAAAATTGATTTGAAGCTTGAAAGGTCATCATCCATTTCAAAACATTATAGGTCATTTTGACTGAAACCCTAATTTTGGGTCAACTTCCCAAGGGCCTAACTCACTCTTTTTTCATAATTTTGGGGTGGGATCAAATGCTTTGGAAAGTTTAAGATGTCTAATTAATTTGTTATGTTGAACAAATTTTAATAATCCTAAAAGAAGTACACGTGATAATACAAAACATTATAGGTCACTTTGGACCAAAGCCCTTGAAACTTGAAAAAGTCCAACTTCAAGTGCCCATAACTTTCTCATCAAAAATCCAAATGATGCAAAATTTAAGTCCAAATTGATTTTCTTGAAAATATATACAACTTGGATGTTGAAGGATTTGTCATTTGAGGCTTTAATCATTGAAACAGAAGGGCTTGAAGTTGGTCCATTTTGGTAAAATGCACATGAACATGTTTTGTACATTGAACTTTATGATCATTTTTAATTAATTTCCCAACTCCAAATGGATTTTTGTTCAACATAACAATTGTTCCTCATGTCAAGACCTTTCTAACCATTACCCACAAGGCCATGTTTCAATTTGGCAAGGTGTACTTTTGAAGAGATGAAGATTTATGTGCATTTTTGGAAACAATGTTGAAACTTCATGCACACTCATTTGTAATGCCATGTACACGTCCAATTCGTCTCAATTACATCTGAACACTCAATTGCCATTGCATTTGGGCCTCCCATGCGCCTGTACAGGCCCATGCATGGAGGCCCTCATCACACATGCACATGGATTTCACCTTGCTTGCCTCATCATTTGCTATAAATAGAGGTGCTCAGCTTCATCAATTCCCAACCTTAAGGCACCTTACATGCTGCAGAAGTGAATCCCCACACTCTCCTAAAGGAATTTTGCAATTTCTCTTCAATTTTTCAGTTCCAATTTTCAACTTCCTTGGTTGATTATTGGACTATAATTCCTTAGCCTAGCTCTGTTTCCATCTGAAGAACACATTGCTATCAAGAATTGGGAAGGATCGTGCCTCATAGATCTGCACTTCAAAGGTTGTTGTTCAAACTTTTTCAATTCGAAACTCACTGATTCTTGCTTATTTCTTGTGTTTGTTGGCTCTTCTAAAGTCCTCTCATAAGAGGCAATTGTTTGGTGTACTTAATTTCATAAATCCATCAAGTTCAGTTTGAACTCCATAATTTTCCATCTCTGATTTCTCTTTCTATGAGAGTCTAGAGTGAAAACCAATGGCACAAGGGTGATGTACATCACTCCAGCTTTCCAATGATATGAGGATCGTCCATTTTGGTTGAGATTTCATGACCTGCAACTCTGGTCGGAGATGGTATGCTCGTCGAAGAAGGCGGTGGTCTACACCACCGTCCACCTTGCCAGATCACATCTGGACCGTCCATTGTGTTTTCTAGATTGAATCAAGACCTTTAATTGTTATGACTTTTAATAATTCAAAGTGTTTCTAATTTGACTATTGCCTACCATGAGCGTGCGCATGAGGATACTTGGATGTGCCACCTCATTTAATGAGGTTGATCCAACTCTGCAGGATTTTTGGCATTTTCTGATTTTTCAATTTTTTTTATTTCAGTTTATTTTGGCACATCTCTTATTTCAGTTTATTCCAAAAAATATGGGACCAATTGCATTATTTCCCTTTTTAATTCTAGTTTCTGAAAATGATTTTTAATATTTTTTATTTTGTAATTTGATATTTTTTGTGAATTTTCTCTTTTCTGGTTATTTTTAATTCATTTTAAATAGTTTCCAATATTCAAAAAATGCAAAAATATTTTCTTAACCTCTTTGATTGATGATGATCTATGAAAAATATTCTCATCAATTTATTAATTGATTTGAGATTTATTTGAGATTTTAGTTCAATTAGGTTATTTTTATTCATTTTTAATTGTTTAAAATTAGTTTCTGGTTTCTAAAAATGCTGAATTTTTTTGTCAAACTTGGTTTGACCTTGTTGAACTTAGGATGATCCATTTGGACTTTTCCAAGTTGATTTGAAATGGATTTGAAGTTTCACCTTTAATTGTTTATTTTAATTCAATTCATGTTTGATCAATGTGTGTTGGATATCTCATTTGAATTTCAATTCATGTACATTCTTATTCATCTTCTTCTTCATCTTTTTTTCTTTTTGATCAATGAGTTAAAGATTGGTGGTTATACTTGACATATGGGAGGCTTAACCTTCCTTGATTCAAATCTAATTCATCTTGATCAAAGATCAAGTGAATGGCTTTGCATTAAGGATAGGTTACTTCTTGGTCAAGCAAAAAACCTAAATCAATACAAGATCATTCTTCTTTTCTTTTGGCATGGCAAGTTGTAGGAGCTTGGCTTACTAGTCATGGTCTCAAACTTGTGTTTGTTGCCTATAGTTTTATTGACCGACCTCAGATAGGTGTGACTACTACATTAGTCCACTTACGATTGCTTAACATAGTGCTAAATTGTCTTATGGCACACTAACACTAACTATTGACCACTAACTTTTGATTAAAGCATTTAATTCTTGCAATTTACTTTTATGCAATTTAATATCTTGTTCATTAATTCATTTTCTTTTGCCCTTTGCTCACTTGAGCTCATGTTTATGTTAATGCAATTTGCCTTTTACTCACTTGAGCATATTATTGTGTATATACTATTGTGCTTGTGTTGTTTTTGTTTGTGTGAACCAAATGCAAATGGACAAAGGACTTAGATTTTAGGACCTTACCTATGCTAATGGAGTCAAAGAGAAACTAGGCCTCATGCCTTTAGAATGCTATAAAATGTCAAAGAGCAACTAGGCCTCATGCCTTTAGAATGCTTAAAGCTTGAAGATGAATTGAAAGGACCTCTAATTCTAAACCCCCTCTGGTACATTTTTTATTTGTTTTGTGGAACTTTTTGATTTGTGTGTTCTTGTGCTAGGGATCCCAAACTTTACAAGTAGAAGAACCATTGTCATGAGCATCCAAAGTGAGAGATACAAAAGCCATTTGAAGATTCCTAGAAGCTTGTTTGATTGTGTGCTTGATTGCTTGAGTTATTTTCTTATTGCTTGCTAATTCCAAAGGAAAAGGGACAACTTGGATCATCACTATGATCTCAACAAGGGAACTCCATGTGGTTTTATTTCTCCTCTTTCACCTTTGTATGTCTGGGACTTAGCCATTCTTCTTCTTCTTCCCTCCACTCTAACCCAAGCCAAACTTTTGTGCAAACATTAACATTGTTTTCAAAATTAGAAACCTAAGCATTATGCTTTTGATTTTTCAAACTTCTTTTCATAACACTTATTTTGAATTGAATTCTAAGTCAACTTTGACCTTACTTTGTAAATACTTTTCATTGGTAAATACAACTCACTCAATTGTTTTTGTGGTTTCAATGACCACTTCTTGCCAAAGCTTTTCATAAAAATTAGCTATTAGGTTTGAGTTATCTTAGAGGTTGATATAATACTCACCTATATCCTTAGCTATTAGGTTTGAGTTATCTTAGGGTTAACCCCTCACTAGCATATTGAAGCTCTCCTCGCACGGTGTATTTGTGGTTTTAGGTTTAGTTTTCTCCCTTTGATAACAAAAGACCTTAAGGCTTTTGGACCAATCAATTCACCAACTTGTTTTGAGACTTTCACCCCGAACTACGAGGTTTTGATCCTAATCTTTTTTAAGATGGTACGTAGGCAATGGGTTTATCCATTCAAACAAAAAAATTGTAAATAATTTATACATTCTTCTCTCATCTCCCCAATCATGTTTGCACAAATATTTTTACAAATACCAACCTACCATACAACAATTGTGAAAAGGGCTCCCTAGGAGTACCTAGGATGTTTTGGATGCTTAAAACCTTCCCATTGCATAACCAACCCCCTTACCCAGATCTCTGATATTTTATTAGTTTTTTATTTGATAAAACTTCTCGGTTTTTGTTCGCTTTCTAACCTTTCCTTTGGATAAATAGAAGTGCGGTGGCGACTCGAATTCTATGATTTACTTTTGATTTAGTCAATAAATCTAAAGGTAACGAATACTCTGCTAAGTTAAGAGTTGAAAATATCTAACCAATGGGTAGCAATCCAATAGACAAGAATATCTTATAGAAACCCAAATTCCCTTGGACATTTTGAATCAAGTAACACACAATGCACAATTATATCAATCTTGAAGAGAAAGGCATCAAATAAAGATAGCCACATCCAATCTCAAGTCACAGGTTCAAAATAACAGCTTCATAATGATCATGTTGCAGATAAACTCAAAGGGATCTTCAAAGATGTATAAGATGAAGTTTCAAATTGCAAGCACTTGGTTACACAAATGTTGGCATTGGCCAAGTCCTTTAGCATAGGGAGATTACCTAGATTCTAAGTCCAATTTGTCCAAGATCAAGTTAACAGTCCACACAAAAGTGTTTTAGGGTTTTTGTTCTTATTATGTACATCAATGGTCAAAGACCACACAAACAAACAAAATATACACAAACAAGATATATCACACAATATGGTCCAAATGGACAAAGTGAAAATTTCCCTAACATAAACAATTAGAATAATATGAATAATGGCAAATATATAGAACTTAAAAATTAGAGTGCATTAAAATAAAGGACTTGAAATTAAATGTTAGTTGTTATTGAGTTATAAGTTAGTATTGTTTTGCTTTTGCTTTTCATTTTAAGTCATTCTTTGGAGAACACTCAACCCACTTATCACAAGCATGGATCCTTGCGCCAAGATATCTTCCAAAGGAAGGAAAAAAGGCCAAGTTTCCACACAATACCATGAAAGAGGGGAGACTTACAATCTCACTAACTAGAATGCTATGCCTTTTGTGTCAAAAATTTAGCGCTATGTTAAGCAATTGTAATTGGACTTATGTAGAAGTCACAACTATTTGAGGCCAAGCAATAGAATTTTGGTGTTATTGCATGTTAGAGACATAGTATAATGGACTATGCTCATGAAACATACCACACACAAAAAGAATATGCAAAATAGGTGGCCTAATCTCATCCATACTTATGTTGATTTTGCAATCAACTAGCCTTAGGACTTAGAGATATCATAGGCCAAATGAGATGAATGCATAAAGAATGGGAAATAGATGAAGAGGGAGGGGAATGGATCAAAACTCAAATTGGTCAAAGGAGGACTTTTACCAAATTAATATCATTCATTCATTTTGGAAGATAGAATGTACATTCCATCAATCCCCTAAATCCAATGATATTAACTTAACAAAGTCAAATCAACCTTGACCAATGCCCAACAACATAAGTCAAACTTACACAAATCATCACAAGAGGTCAATGCAATTATTTGGCATTTATTCAAATTAAAAATACTAAAATAAGACATTTAAATTAAATATGGTTTGCCAAATTCCTAAAACCTTATCAAAACACCAAATAAATGGCCATGAGATTTACCATAGGTCAAACAAGGTCAAAGGACCTTGGAGAAAAGATTTCATAATTTTTAAAGACTTAAAAGTATTTTTAAAAAATTAAAAATAATCACAAAATCAATTAAATCATGAAAAATGTTAATAATGATCCAAAAAATAATTTTAATTCAGAATATGAAAGAGGAATTTATTTAAATTTTTTTGGTGAAACTCTCATATTTTTTGGATCAATATAAAAATTAGTATGAATTAATGAAAATCAAATGAATTAAAACAAAAATAAAAAAATCAAAAAACGTGAGCCACTTGATCTCCCTCATTAATTCAGGTGGCAGATCAAGTGGACATAAACGCGCGTTCCACAATAGACCTAAGTCAATGCGCTACAGAGATGGTAATTAAAACCAATGTGTGAGATTAAAACAATTCAAACGAGATCAATGACTCAGAACCTGTCCAGCACACCACCGGCACTGGACCTCCGGTCACCTTCTCGGGAGAGGTCCACCGGACTAGCTCACTCATCACCATCAAGAAAATGAAAAAGGAGGACATGATCTGAAAGAAAAAATGGCGTAGAGCACGAATCTGACCTCAACTTCAACTAAATCCACATATATATAAGGATAGGAGGAGTTGAATTTTGAGGTGTGTCAACTGAGTTGCTTCGATTTGACCTCAAAGCAACTCAATCTTCTTGCCTACATTGGTAGGACTTCAGACAACCAAAGATCTAAGAGAATTGAGTAGAATTGAGTGAGAATCAAAGAGATGATGTTTTCTGAAAATTAACTTCAATGTTGTGCAGAACTTGATGTTGCTTGCTTCAACCTTGATCTGATTACACTTGAGAAGCTTGCAGGAGAGGTTTAGCAATGGTACAAAGCTTTGGATCCTGGAGTTCTTGAATCTCCAAACAGTGCGATTCAAACTTAATTTTCAAGTTGAAAATTCTCAAGTTTTCCTTTGAAATGTGAGGGTTTCAATTGGGGGGAAAAGCTGGCGCGCAAGGTGTGTTTGAATTGAGCTCAGGGGCCTTGTATTTATAGCATTTGAGACTGATATTTGCACACTTGAAAAATTTCTAAATTTGGTCATTTCATGCACAAGCTTGCATGGGCGTGTACAGGCCCATGAAGCAATCCATTTTAATCCATATCCAACTGTTCTGAAGTTCAAATGAGGCTTGAGTGGTAAGGCATGGATATGTGGAGATTTGGACATTTGATTTTCTCCAATGATGCAGCTTTGTTAAAGCCATGCGTAAACCTAGAAAACTTCATCCAAAATGCATGAAATTAGGTTCTTTGGGAAGCTTAGTTCAAGGGGAATAAGTTTGATGTTGAACACTTTTTCATTTGGAACTTGGATCATGGTGAATTAGAAGGTGGAAGTTTGTAAATTTCAACACGTTTAAAATTTTTCTAAGTGTCAAGCCATATATCTCAATAGTCCACCTTGCTTAACTTTTTATGTGAGCTCCAAATGAGAATAGTGTATTCATAAAAGTTGTATCTCTTTCAATGGCCTTCAAAATGGTCACCAATTTCATGTCATTTGGTTTTAGAATGGTAGAGTTATGCATTTTTGAAGTTTGGAAAAATCACTTATCCAATGGTATAGGTCAAAAATGACCTATAATGTATCCTCATATCACATGCTCATAAAGTTGAATTAGCTCTCACTCCAAACATCAAAGTTGAAGTAGACATCTTGAATTTGATTGTGCAACTTGGAAATCTTTTATCTCATAAAAATTGAGCAAGTCATGGTCTTGGGAAGTTGACTTTCAAATTAGGGTTTAGACAAAATGACCTATAATGTTTCAACATAGAAAATGATTTTCTAAGAAAAACTAGCTCTAGGTCTCAACATGAAAATTGTTTGGAATTTCATTTAGAGTAACTTTGTTCTAGGAATCATTTTCATATGGTGAAAATTGTAGGAGATAGGGTCTAGGGAGACCCAGTTTTGATCAGATGAATTCATTTGGCCAACCACCATCAACCAACTTGCTAACCTTCAATTATTTTGACTTTCTTGGCTCATGGTAGATCATATATGCATAAGATGATGAATTTTGAAGTGTCCCTTGAGAAATTTGATCAATTATTAAGATAGCTTGTTGGAGAAGTTACTCAAGGTACCTAGTCAAACTAGGGTTTCCAAGGCAAATCACCTTCACACTCTTGAAGAAAACTTGATCAATATGACATGTAGAGATCATTGGGACTCATATATGATGCTTTGAGACATTGTGAATCAATCCTTGGTTATGCTTTTAACCATGAGGGTCTCAAACCCTAGATATGAACTTGATGGATCAATGATGATCATGCCCTACCTACAAAAAGTTAGGCATATACAAAGACATATTTTTAGTATTTTGGTTAGTAAAATGATAATATACAAGTATGATATAATCACATGGTACTTGGTGATCTCTCCTAAAACAAACCCAATGAAAAAGGGGTAAGGAGGATGCCAAGATATGATCCCAATGCTAATGCATATGATGAGATTGCATGAGGGATCTTAGGGTCAAAATTGGGGTCTTACAGCTGTCCCTATTTAAGAACATTCTAACTGAGGAGGTGAAGGTTAAAATCTTCGCATCGACTCAGTAGAATGGGCCTAAATAACAACATATAGAAACAAAATTTGGTCTCTAAGAGACCTCATGATGCATATGATATGAATGCAAAAGTTAATGCCCTGTGGAGAAATATTGCCACAAAGGAAAAGAAATTAGACAGACCGAAAGTCCGCAGGAGTATAATCTATTCCGTAAGGAAAACTCACTGGGGAGATCGAGACTCTGAGGGGATAAATGAAGTTATGCGTAGGCCAGGCTACGACTTAAAATTGTTGGGGGACTATAGGAATTCCATACAGAATGGAAAGACTCGGCCGGGGAAACAAAACATCTGCAGGGGAAGCGAGTAAATCAGGATAAAACTTACATACTTGAATCATGCAGGAAAAGCGATTTCACTAAGGAAATCTACACTCAACTCAACTGGGGAGAAATAAACTTCAACATAGGAGGAGCAGAAATCTACTATCTACTACCTGTTACTGCGTAAGGAGATAATAAAGATCTGACAGAGAGGACATCCGTCATCGGTTAGGATGAACATATCAAGGATGACTCACTGAGAACCACCAGGATGGAGTATTCATTACCGGTTACTGGGTAAGAATAGCCTTGTTGGGGAAAACTGCAGAAAATAGGATTTACAGCTACTAGTTACTGGGCAGAAGACCAAGGATGAGTGTATCCGTCATCGGTTAGGATGAACATCTCAAGGATAAACTCAACAGGGAAGAAAATACGTCATCTATTAGGATGAACATATCAAGGATAGACTTGCCTGAGAATCGTCAAGGAGGAAATCCGTCATCGGTTAAGATGAACATATCAAGGATAAACCAACTGAGCAAAAAGTAGGAATTACATCTATCAAATGCTGGATAGAATACCGTCAAAGAGAAAATCCACCACTGGTTAAGATGAACATATCAAGGATAGACTCTGTTGAGGAGAGAAGATAGGGATTGCATCTATCAGTTACTGGATAAAATACCATCAAAGAGAAAATCCGTCACTGGTTAGGGTGAACATATCAAGGATAGACTCTACGAAGGGGACAAAAGCAGGATTTACAACTACCGATTACTGGGTAGAAGACCGCAAAGAGAAGGAAACCCGTCATCGGTTAGGATGAACATATCAAGGATTAACTCTCTGGGGAACAAAAATAGGGATTACAACTACCTTTTTACTAGGTAGAATACCAAAGATGAGAATATCCGTCATCGGTTAGGATGAACATATCAAGGATAAACTCTGGCAGGGGAGAGAGAGATATCTGTCACCGGTTAGGATGAACATATCAAGGATATACTTCATGGGGAATAGATCCACTGGGGACTCTACTGAGGAGAAAAACAGGGATACCTTTGCTGGGTATTGGGATACTCTTAGGAGACTCAAAGCGTCTATCTAAGTAAGAGCTAGAAAGAAACGGTTAATTAAGACTCAACCCAATGAGGATATATCTCAAGAGGAGTGGTTCCATCTAGATAACCGACTAGGGAGGAAAACTGAAACAATGATCATCCACGAGGAAATAACTCAGTGGGGAAAGGAGAAAGGATAAAGTCCTTCTGCTTAAGGGGCCGACCTTCTATAATTGAGATAGGACAGGCACCAAACTTGTATGGGGATAAAGTACCTCCATAACAGCGCATAAGAATCTCAGAGAATGATTCAGAAAATATGAATGATGCAAATATGCAAATATGAACTTATATGAGTGTACATGTATATGTGTATATGATGATTATGCTGACAAAACGATCTTAAAGGATACAAAGGTGTCACAGAATTTGAATCATCGGTACAATCCTCGGCCAATTCGGAAAAAAGGGACACCTTCCAGAGAACAGAGAGATCAACATCCCAAAGGTTCAACCCTAGCCGGGGAAGGAGGAGATCTGCTGAGGAAACCAAATGTTATCGAGTTTGCGGGGAATTTTAGGTCAACAACATATCAAATGGGAGACGACCATACAGAGGATAACACAAATAGCTACTCAGAAACCAGGAGGAAACTCTGACTAGGAGCGAGTCAGATGGCGACGGGTGGAAAAACCAACGCGATCTACTGGCGAAATCAACTTATTCTGCTGAAGACCCAAAATCAAACTTGATGAAGAATACACAAACTCTGCAGGGGGATACCGAAACTCTGTCGGGGATAAAACACAACTCCGCAGGGTACCGAATCGACTAACTCAGTTAGGAAAATATACGGGAGTTCCGCCGGGGATCAAACATGCCGCAGGGGAACTGGGTTACATTGCTTTTGATCTTTCTACCATGGAAAAGGGTTACATTGAATACAAATGACCACTAATCCTTCTACCAACTCTTGATGTCTGCTGTGCTTTTGATCTCTACCAGGGATGATGAATTGATATCAACCCTTGTGCTCAAAGTTTCTCCAAAATCTGAAGATCAGTAGAGTGCAGTTACTTGCCATAATCCCTAATTTTTGCATAAGTTGCCCCAAGGTGGGGTACTCAACTTATTAGGAAATTATTTTTGTTTTATGTCTTTAACTTTTGCCTGGATCGTCCTTTCGGGTTTTCAATCCACTGAGACGCTCATTTTTTCCTAAGCCGCCCTTTCGGGTTTTCAACTTAGCGAGTTGTTCTTTTCTTTTTAGGCGAAGTATTTCTTGACTGCATCTGCGTTTACAGGACGAGTGAACTCTTCACCATCCATAGTTGTAAGAATCAAAGCGACGCCTGAAAAGGCTCTCTTAACAATATACGAGCCTTCATAATTAGGAGTCCATTTTCCCCTAGAATATAGTTTGAATGATAAAATCTTTTTGAGCACAAGGTCACCTTCTCTGAACATACGAGGTCTGACCTTCTTATCAAAAGCTTTCTTCATTTTTTGTTGATATAACTGACCATGACACATGGCAGTTAACATCTTATCTTCTATCAAATTCAACTGATCAAATCTGGTCTGACACCATTCAGCTTCAGTCAACTTGGCTTCCATGAGCACACACAATGAAGGAATCTCAACCTCTACGGGGAGTACTGCTTCTATACCATAAACAAGAGAGAAAAGGGTTGCCCCTATTGAAGTGCGGATGGATGTACGATACCCGTGAAAGGAAAATGGGAGCATCTCGTGCCAATCCTTATACGTTACAACCATCTTTTGAATAATCTTCTTGATGTTCTTGTTCGCAGCTTCAACAACCCCATTCATCTTGGGTCTGTAGGGAGAAGAATTATGATGTGCAATCTTGAAGTCTTTACAAAAAGCTTCCACCATATTGTTATTCAAGTTTGACCCATTATCAATAATGATCTTACTTGGCATACCATAGCGGCATATGATCTGATTCTTGATAAACCTTACAACAACTTGCTTGGTTACATTTGCATATGATGCTACTTTAACCCACTTTGTGAAGTAATCAATTGCCACCAGAATGAAATGATGTCCATTCGACGCTTTGGGCTCAATCATCCCAATCATATCAATCCCCCACATGGAGAAGGGCCATGGGGAAGAAATAACGTTCAATAGTGTCGAAGGAACATGAATCTTATCAGCATATATTTGACACTTGTGACATTTCTTCACAAACTTGCAACAATCAGATTCCATTGTCAGCCAATAGTAACCTGCTCACAACATCTTCTTCGCCATTGCATGTCCATTAGAATGAGTACCAAAGGAACCTTCATGCACTTCAGTCATCAACAGGTCTGCTTCGTGTCTATCCACGCATCTGAGCAAAACCACGTCAAAGTTTCTCTTGTACAGTATATCAGCATTCAAGTAGAAATTGCCGACTAATCTTCTCAAAGTCTTCTTATCTTTCAAAGATGCCCCAGACGGGTAAATCTAACTTTGGAGGAAACACTTGATGTCGTAATACCACAGATTTTCATCTTTGATCTCTTCAACAACAAACACATGAGTTGGCCTATCAAGACGCATCACGGACAAATTGGGAACCTTGTTCCAATACTTCACTACAATAATTGATGCCAACGTTGCAAGAGCATCTGCCACCCGGTTTTCATCTCGAGGATATGATGAAACTAAACTTTTGTAAAGAAAGTTGAAATCCTCCTTGCATAATCTCTATATGGTATTAAACCGGGCTGGTTTGTCTCCCATTCACCTTTGATTTGATTCACGACCAAAGCTGAATCACCAAAGACATCTAAATGCTTGATTATGAGATCAATGGCCTCTTCGAGCCCCATAATGCAAGCTTCATATTCTGCCATATTGTTTGTACACTTGAAAGTCAATCTAGCTGTAAATGGAAAATGCGTGCCTTGAGGTGTAATAATCATTGCCCCAATGCCATTACCACATTGATTAACAGCTCCATCAAATACCATGCCCCAACGGGAACCAGGTTCTAGCCCTTCTTCAAGCAATGGTTCATCCCAATCTTTCATTTTTAAGTACAAGATCTCTTCATGAGGAAAATCATACTGCACTGACTGATAATCTTCAATTGGTTGGTGAGCCAAGTGGTCAACCAAGATACTACCTTTGATCGCTTTCTGAGATCGGTATTCAATATCATACTCTGATAACAACATCTGCCAACGGGAAATTCTCCCAGTTAAAGCAGGCTTCTCAAGTATATACTTGATTCGATCCATTTTGGATATCAACCAAGTGGTATGATTCAACATATACTGACGTAGACGCTTAGCAGCCCAAGCCAATGCGTAACAACTTTTCTCAAGCATAGAATATCGAGTCTCACAGTCGATGACCTTCTTACGGAGGTAGTAGAATGCGCAAATTCTTTCTTTCCAATCTCATCTTGCTGGCCCAACACACAACCCATACTATCTTCGAGCACAGTCAAATACAAGATCAACGGTCTTCCTTCAACAGGAGGAGACAAAATTGGAGGTTCAAGCAGATATTTCTTGATACTATCGAAAGCTTTCTAACAATCTTCGGTCCAATCACAAGACTGATCTTTCCGAAGAAGCTTGAATAAAGGCGCACATGTGGCAGTCATGTGTGAAATGAATCTGGAAATATAATTCAAGCGGCCGAAAAAACCTCTGACTTGCTTCTCAGTTATGGGCGCAGGCATCTCTTGTATTGCTTTGACCTTGGCAGGATCAACTTCAATACCTTTCTCGCTGACAATAAAGCCCAACAACTTACTAGAACGAACACCAAGAGTACACTTATTGGGATTCAAGCGAAGTTTATACTTCCTCAAATGCTGGAATAACTTCAACAAATACTCAACATGTTCCTCTTCATCAATTGATTTAGCAATCATGTCATCGACATAAACTTCAATCTCTTTATGCATCATATCATGAAAAAGAGTAGTCATTGCTCTCTGGTAAGTTGCACCAGCATTCTTTAAACCGGAAGGCATCACTCTATAACAGAATGTTACCAAAGGTGTAATGAATGTGGTCTTCTCCATATCTTCGGGTGCCATCTTGATTTGATTATATCCGGAAAATCCATCCATAAAAGAAAAGACTTTGAATTTAGCAGTATTGTCTACCAACATATCAATGTGTGGCAGAGGGAAATCATCTTTTGGACTGGCTTTATTCAAATCCCTATAATCGACACACATGCAGACTTTTCCATCATTATTCGGCACATGCATAATACTGACCACCCATTGCGGATACTCAGCGATCACGAGGAAACCGGCGTCGATCTGCTTCTGCACTTCTTCCTTGATCTTCACAGCCATATCATGATGCGTTCTTCTCAGCTTTTTCTTGATTGGCGGGAATTCTGGCTTCAACGGTAATCTATGCTCCACAATCTCAGAATCCAAACCAGGCATGTCTTGATAAGACCAATCAAACACATCTGAATACTCTTAAAGAAGATCAATCAACCCCTTATTGACATCTGAACACAATCGAGACCCAATCTTGACTTCCTTCATATCATCCTCGGAACCCAAGTTGACTAGCTCAATCTGCTCTTCGAATGGCTGAATGATTCTTTCATCATGCTCAAGAAGACGAGACAGTTCATGACTCACTTCTTCATTACTTTCCTCCTCGGCCTCAGACACAGGGAATTCAAAATTTGGAGAAGGAAAGGATCATTGTATTCAATGGGGTTAGAAACCAACCTGCATAATGATTTGATATTATGATTTTAGACAAGTGAACTTGTGACCAAATATTATGCAGATGGACAATTATATTGTTTACTTATGTTTTTTGTGATTACCATTTTCAGAATAAAGCAAAAAGTAAAATCCAAACATCATAGATGTGGATGAATAAAATTAATTTTATTAATGATCAGTTTGAAAATGCCCAACAATGTTCACTTCTCCCATAGGCATAGGAGAAGGATTTTGAAAACATATAAAAGCAATTACTTAGATTGATCTAAAATAACAGGAACATCAACAACAGTCCAATTGTTGTAAGCCTTTCCATGGGTCACAAAATTGGTGCAATCTTCCTCTTCGTCATCCTCTAGCACATCAACCAAGTGTTGTTCATTGCCATTAGTGAACCCTTCGCTATGGAAGCTAAGTTGCATATCCTCTGACCTAGCAGTTGATGAACCTCGTTGAAAACCCATACCGGTTCTGCCTTTGTTGTTGGAGACCTCTACCATGCGCCCCCACTGATCAACATTGCCTTCTTCAACAATCTTCTTTGCATCTTTTAATGAGGACATAGGTGCCCCAATTCTCTTTTCAGCAGTAATAGATAAGGCTTGGAACGGAGTTCCAACTTCATCCTCGACTTCAACATAAGAGAAATAGGATAAGTGGCTAACCAACAACGCTTTTTCCCCGCCAATAATTACAAGCTTTCCATTCTTTACAAATTTGAGCTTCTGATGCAATGTAGAAGTAACAACTCCCGCCTCATGGACCCATGGCCTTCCCAATAAACAACTGTAGGCCGGGTGGATATCCATTACTTGAAAAATAATTTGAAAATCACTCGGACCTATCTTAACTAGAAGGTCTACTTCCCCAATAATTATTTTGCGTGAACCGTCAAAAGCTTTGACGATTACACCGCTATACATCATAGGCGCTCCTTGATATTATAGCTTTGACAGAGTTGACTTCGGCAACACATTCAGTAACGACTCGATGTCAACAAGCACATTCGACAAAGCATCATCTTTGCAATTCATAAAGATATGCAAAGCCAGATTATGATTTTTACCCTCCTCAAGGAGTTCTTCATCACAGAAACTGAGGTTGTTGCAGGAAGTGATGTTAGCTACAACATGATCGAACTGATCCACCATAACATCATGTTCTACAAATGCTTACTCAAGAACTCTCTGTAGGGCTTCTCTGTGCGCTTCTGAATTCATAAGCAGAGACAAAACTGAAATCCTTGAGGGGGTTTAGAGCAGCAACTCCACCATATTAAACTCACTCTTCTTGATCAGACGAATTACCTTATCATCATCATTAGCCTTCAAATTGCTGGATTCACCAGACTTACCCTTTGAAGCACTAACCAGATCTACAACAGGCACTTCCACCTTCCTACTGACAACTGATTCTTCTTTATCCTTTGGGAACACCGGCCCAAACACACGACCACTGCGGGTCACCTTGGTAACATCAGCAATGCTTACTACAGAATTGGTCGTAGGTAACGGGACCTCTTGACCATCTTTCAACATTATCGCATTATTCTGATACAGAACAACCTTATCGGATGAATATGGGACTGGACCCGCTAACCATATGACCAATGGTGATACCGACTCTAACTGATGTTATTACTATTACTGTTGTCGTATTAAATTACCAATCTCTCTGGTTTCTTAAAAATGGGAACTATGACATTGACATCATCATCTACATGACGGGATTGAACAATTTGGACCATGCCTTCATCCTTCAGTCGTTGGATGTCCCTTTTCACAACCTCACAACCTCTTGAATTAATACTGCAAACAGCACAACCATCATGGTCATGCTCACAATCACTCACCATACAAATGTACTTATGAATTTTCACCAAGGACATTCGGATGAAATGAACATCAAACACATTAAACTCGCCAGGGCAACCATCCACCATGTTAACAAAAGAATTTCCATGAGCGGGCAATGGATTTGCTTTCACGTTGGGCGCGTGGTCCACAAAGGACAACATTCCACTCTTCATCAACTTCTGAGCCTCATACTTGAGCGGGTAGCAGTTTTCTATATCATGTCCGGGTGCTCCTTGGTGAAAAGCACAATGGAGTTCAAGCTTATACCACCATGGAAGTGGTTCTGGAACTTACGGTGGGTTTCTTGGTTGAAGTAGGTTCTTGAGAACCAAAGACGGATACAATTCAGCATACGACATAGGAATTGGGTTGAAAGATACCTTCTTCCTCTTGAAGTTTTGTTGATGATGATTGTTGTTGGTATTGTTGTTGTTGTAGGTGTTTGTTCGTTGTTGCGGTTGTTGTTGTTGTTGTTGTTGTTGTTGTTGAATTGGTACTGATTGATTATTGGAAAATACTGGAATGACTGAAGATACTTGATGATGATGTTGATGGGGTGGTTGATTCCTTCTGATCTGAGGCCTCCTCTGCCTCCCACTGATTATTGCATTTGTTTTGCTTTCCTTCTTCTTCCCAAAGCTACTGCCATACCTCTTACTTAACGATGCTTCATCTTTTGACAAACGTCCTTCTCGGACACCTTCCTCCAACCTCATCCCCATATTTACCATTTCGATAAAGTCACTGGGGGCACTAGAAATCATATGTTTATAATAAAATGAACTCAGGGTCTTTAGAAAGATCTTTGTCGTCTCCTTCTCCTCCAAGGGAGGAGTGATCTGAGCAGCCAATTCTCTCCATCTTTGCGCGTACTCTTTGAATGTCTCTTTATCCTTATGAAACATAGACCTCAACTGGTCTCTATCAGGCGCCATATCCACATTGTATTTATATTGCTTGACAAAAGCCTCTCTCAAGTTGTTGAAAGTGCGAATGCTTGCACTGTCCAACCCCATATACCAACGGAGCGCAGCACTGGTCAAACTGTCTTGGAAATAGTGGATTAACAATTAATCTTTGTCAGTTTGGGTAGACATCTTACGGGCATACATCACCAGATGACTGAGCGGACATGTGTTCCCTCTCTATTTTTCAAAGTCAGGCACTTTGAATTTCATCGGAATCTTCACATTCGACACTAGACATAACTCATCAACAATTTTCCCAAACAAATCTTTACCTCTCAACGTCTTCAATTCCTTGCACAACTCTAGAAGCTGATCTTTCATTTCGTCCACTTTATCGTAAACATTCGGACCCTCAGACGACTCGGAATGATAAATGGTATCCTCTACACGAGGCAAGGCGTGCACAACGGGAGGTGGCACAGACATGACCGGGCTAGATGCCGACATGGAAGCAAAGGTAGGCGTAAAGCCTTCAGGAATGAAGTTTGGCGGCATTCCCCACGGGAATCTGGCATGCATTGCAGGTGCAAAATAAGCGGTAGCAGCAAGCATGGTAGACGTAGCCACCTCTGAAATAGTAGTCCTCTGAGGAGGAGGAGTTGTGGGCGTTGGAAAAGATTGACTCTGAGCAGCCAACACTAACTCCATCATGGCAGTCAGTCGAGCGATCTCGTCCTTCAACTCTCTGTTCTTTTGCTCCAAGTGTTCCATGATTCTCAGATGATTAGCACGAGTGTTGTACTGATGAGTCAGCTTGGCTGAAACACAGAAGAACACCAATGAGACATCTGGCGAAAGAGAAACCTGCTTATGCAAATGATGCATGAAATGCAATGCTTGTTTATTTATTTTTATTTTCAAGGAACTTACTATATCATTTGCAAATATATATATTTTACAATAATTGCAACAATTTGATATGACCAAAAATCTCTTTTTATTTATATAATTGGAAGGATTATACTGAGTACAATTTCAGAAACCAAATAAAAAATACAAGAGAAAAGGAGACTAGTCATCCTAAGGATCCCTAAAAACAACGTCAGAAGATCTGGTTGTAGGCGCGTACTTCTTCCGAATACGTCGAATCTCGGTCTCGAAAGAAGCCTTCATCTAAGTTTTCTCGAGGACAAGTTGATCAATAATTTTCTTCCAAGCAACGGAAGGCTGAGGCATGCTAGAAGATGAAACCTCTGGCTCTCTCTGTCTCTTTGTCACTCGGTCTTCAAGTAGCTCAATAAGTGCATCTTTGTCCTTGGACTCCAACTGCAACTCTTCATGCTTCTTGCTTAAAGCATGGAAACACTCTTCCCACTTATCCTTCTCTTGCTTCATCTTGGTGAGTGCGTCTTCCAACTCCTCTACATCTTGGTTAGGGAGAGTGAATGGCTCAACCACAACCATAGATATAGGTCTTTCACAAGGATAAGGCATCTTCAACTCCAAAGCTCTTTTCTTCACCCAAAGAGTATAAGCTTCCAAAGCTACACAATTGCACGGACCAAGCTCGGATCTTCCTTTCCTATGCACATTATGCCAAGCATGCATAATCTTCTGCTTCAAATGTTGGAGATCTTTACCCTCTTGATAGAAAAGACCTTCTAACAAAGTGTTATTAGGTTTTGTCCCTCAAGGGGAACCCAAGCTGACGACGAGCCAAAGCAGGGTTGTAATTAATTCCTCCTTGTGTACCAATGAGAGGCACATTAGAGAATTCACCACAACTATCAATAATCTCCAAACTGCTCAAAGAAGGATCATACCAAACTATATCATCATTAGTGAGAGACATAAGTCTCTAAGACCACCGTAAACATTGTTTGTTCTCCACAAAAGCAGGTGTCTGAGGCAAGTGTGAAATAAACCGCTTGTACAGAAGCGGAATGCAACAGACAATAGTTCCACCACCCTTAGAACTCCTTAGATGCAAAGAGAAGTACATATCACCCAACAGAGTAGGCATAGGATTCCCAATCAAGAAAAGTCTAATGGCGTTAACATCAACAAAACCGTCAATGTTAGGGAACAAAGCTAATCCATAGATGGGTAATACAAAGATAGCTTCAAAAGCATCCTTACTATCGGCTTGAGAAAAAGCAGTAGCTTCCTTGATGAGGAAATCAGATGGCAACCCAAACAATCCTCCTTTCTTCACCCAATGAGCCTCTATCTCAGACTTCTTCAAGTGAAGAGCTTCAGCAATAAGATTAGATCGGGGAATCTCCTCCATTCCACTAAAAGGCACCTTACTAGAAATAGGTATTCCCAAGATATGGGAATACTCCTCCAATGTAGGCACAAGTTGATAATCTGGGAAAGTGAAGCAACGGTAGAGAGGATCATAGAACTGCACTAGCACACTCAAGAGTCCTTCAAACACATCAGCAGACAAGATAGACAATAGCTTCCCATGAGGGTGTTTGAAGTCCAAGGGATCTAATACAAAAGATGCTAGCTTCCTTAACTCTTTCAAGTCGGGACATCTGAAACTGTACTTCTTAGTGTTCCTTCGTCCATAATCCATGGTCTGAAAATATTTTCAAATAATACCTCAGTTCCTTGAAATTTTCGTGTGATGAATGTCATGATGCGTATGAATGCATGAATGCAACAATCACAAATAAGGGATCACACACAAGGCAAGCAAACAAAGGTCAAGGGATGAATCAAGTCATTGTCAAGATCAATCATCCATTTTGATGGATTATGGTTTACACCTTATCAACACCCAAGTTCCATTGATATTGACAAGACTTGATTGGATCAACCAAGAATCAAGGGTTTATTGTGAGTCACGAGCATGGAGGCTGGGTAAGGACCATCCCGAAGGAGTGAACTAAGGATAAAAACCTATAGATCATGTTCTAAAAAGTTCCTAGAGTCTTAATTCCATCTATCGGATATTACAGGTTAAGATGACTGACTCATCGACCCATAATATTCCCAAGAGAAACTCGTCTGAGTGTAGTATCGTGTAACAACTGTTATCAAGTCTACACTTGAACATTTTCCGCACTACGTCCTAAATAGGCCAAGAGAGGGTAAATGTTCTACGGTCCTCAGCTTCTCGTGCCTAAATTAGAGATAATAATGCCTAACCATAAATACTTGTGTGACATTTCCAAATCCAAAAGAGTCTCCACTGAGCATATGGGTCTCAAGCCAACTTGTTAAGGATTACTCCATACAAGTCGAACATGACTATACCATCCTCATATCTTAATTGCACTCAAGTTCGGGTTAGAATTTATCTCACCGCTCAGAGATCACCAAGCATAACAAGCAAATTATATCATACAAACAAATATACATACATCACATATATACAATTATATACACATAAAAAAAATTAGGCTAAACCCACTGGAGACTACTCCCCGGCAGAGTCGCCACTTAATTTCTATAGCGGTAAATTCAGGATCATCAAGCTATGGATAAGCAAGACATCAAATAACAAGAGTCGCCACCGCGCTTTTATTGTTTCCAAGGGGAAAGGGAAAAAGTACGAACAAAACCCAAAAGTAAGAAGTTTTCAAATCAAAACTAATAAAATGTCAGATATTACAGGTAAGGGGGTTGGTTACACAGAGGGAAGGTGTTAGCACCTAGAGTGTCCTAGGTACTCCTAGGGAGCCCTTTTTTGTGTGCATATGTATTTTGTACAAAGTGATGTTTGCAAACAAATAGAATGGGGGGATGAGAAAAGAATTCATTAATTATGTTTTTGTGTTTGACAAGACCTTCGGACTTGTGCCTATGTACCAACATAAAAATGAGGGATCAAAACCTCGTAGTTCGTGATATAAATTTCAAAGTGGATGCATAGCTTTTACAAAAATTTAGTTTGAGAGGCACCAAGGCCTAAAAATGGTTTGAATGAGTTAGTTTTCTTTTGGCTTTTTGAAATTTTAAGTAAAGTATGGTTAAGTCTATTTACAAGTTTGATTAAGAAAAGAAGTTAGAAAATGCAATGGCATAAGGCCAAAGTTTCTAGTTTTCAAAATGGTCAAAGTTTAGAACAAACCTAGTTCAAGCAAAGAAGAATTTTTAAAAGGAGGGAGAGATTTTGAAATTAAAGAAGTGGGAAGGAGATGAAGAGACTAATCCTATGCACAAAATTAAAAGTTAAGAGTTGAAAAGATCCGACCAATGGGTAGCAATCCAATAGACAAAAATGTCTTATAGAAACCCAAAATTCCCTTTGACATTTTGAATCAAGTAACACACAATGCACAATAATATCAATCTTGAAGAACAAGGCATCAAATAAAGATAGCCACATCCAAGCTTAGCCACTCCATGATCTTCTTCAAATTAGCACATGTAGCAGATGAATTCCTCAAGTCACAGGTTCAAAATAACAGCTTCATAATGATCATGTTGCAGATGAACTCAAAGGGATCTTCAAAGATGTATCAGATGAAGTTTCAAATTGCAAGCACTTGGTTACACAAATGTTGGCATTGGCCAAGTCCTTTAGCATAGGGAGATTGCCTAGATTCTGAGTCCAATTTGTCAAAGATCAAGTCAACAGTCCACACAATTTTTTTAGGGTTTTTGTTCTTATTATGTACATTAATGGTCAAAGACCACACAAACAAACAAAATATACACAAACAAGATATATCACACAATATGGTCCAAATGGACAAAGTGAAAATTTCACTAACATAAACAATTAGAATGGTATGGATAATTGCAAATGAATAGAACTTAAAAATTAAAGTGCATTAAAATAAATGACTTGAAATTAAATGTTAGTTGTTAATGAGTTAGAAGTTAGTATTGTTTTGCTTTTGCTTTTCATTTTAAGTCATTCTTTGGAGAACACTAAACCCAATTATCACAAGCATGGATCCTTGAGCCAAGATATCTTCCAAAGGAAGGAAAAAAGGCCAAGTTTCCACACAATACCATGAAAGAGGGGAGACTTACAATCTCACTAACTAGAATGCTATGCTTTTTGTGTCAAAAATTTAGCGCTATGTTAAGCAATTGTAATTGGACTTATGTAGAAGTCACAACTATTTGAGGCCAAGCAATAGAATTTTGGTGTTATTGCATGTTAGAGACATAGTATAATGGACTATGCTCATGAAACATACCACACACAAAAAGAATATGCAAAAGAGGTGGCCTAATCTCATCCATACTTATGTTGATTTTGCAATCAACTAGCCTTAGAACTTAGAGATTTCATAGGCCAAATGAGATGAAGGCATAAAGAATGGGAAATAGATGAAGAGGGAGGGGAATGGATCCAAACTCAAATTGGTCAAAGGAGGACTTTTACCAAATTAATATCATTCATTCATTTTGGAAGATAGAATGTACATTCCATCAATCCCCTAAATTCAATGTTAGTAACTTAACAAAGTCAAATCAACCTTGACCAAGGCCCAACAACATAAGTCAAACTTACACAAATCATCACAAGAGGTCAACACAATTATTTGGCATTTATTCAAATTAAAAATACTAAAATAAGGCATTTAAATCACATATGGTTTGCCAAATTCCTAAAACCTTATCAAAACACCAAATAAATAGCCATGAGATTTATCATAGGTCAAACAAGGTCAAAGGACCTTGGAGAAAAAATTTCAGAATTTTTAAAGACTTAAAAGTATTTTTAAATAATTAAAAATAATCACAAAATCAATTAAATCATGAAAAATATTAATAATGATTCAAAAAATAATTTTAATTCAGAATATGAAAGAGGAATTTATTTAAATGTTTTTGGTGAAACTCTCATATTTTTTGGATCAATATTAAAATTAATATGAATTAATGAAAATCAAATGAATTAAAACAAAAATCAAAAAATCAAAAAAACGTGAGCCACTTGATCTCCCTCATTAATTGAGGTGGCAAATCAAGTGGACACAAACGCGCGTTCCACATTCGACCTAAGTCAATGCGCTGCATGGATGGTATTTAAAACCAACACGTGAGATTAAAACAATTCAAAGGAGATCAATGGCTAGGAACCTGTCCAGCACACCACCGGCGCTGGACCTCCGGTCACCTTCTCAGGCGAGGTCCACCGGACTGGTTCACTCATCACCATTAAGAAAATGAAAAAGAAGAACATGATCTGAAAGAAAAAATGGCGTAGAGCACGAATATGACCTCAATTTCAACTACCTCCACATATATAGAAAGATATGAGGAGTTGAATTTTGAGGTGTGTCAACTGAGTTGCTTCGATTTAACCTCAAAGCAACTCAATCTTCTTGCCTACATTGGTAGGACTTCAGACAACCAAAGATCCAAGAGAATTGAGTGAGAATCGAAGAGATGAAGTTTTCTGAAAATTACCTTCAATGATGTGCAGAACTTGATGTTGCTTGCTTCAACCTTGATCTGATCACACTTGAGAAGCTTGCAGGAGAGGTTTAATAATGGTACAAAGCTTTGGATCCTGGAGTTCTTGAATCTCCAAACAATGAGATTCAAACTCAATTTTCAAGTTGAAAATTCTCAGGTTTTCCTTTGAAATGTGAGGGTTTCAATTGGGGGCCAAAGCTGGCGTGCAAGGTGTGTTTGAATTGAGCTTAGGGGACTTGTATTTATAGCATTTGGGACTAATATTTGCAAACTTGAAAAATTGCTAAATTTGGTCATTTAATGCACAAGCTTGCATGGGCGTGTATAGGCCCATGAAGCAATCCATTTTGATCCATATCCAACTGTTCTGAAGTTCAAATGAGGCTTGAGTGGCAAGACAATGATATGTGGAGTTTTGGACAGTTGATTTTCTCCAATGATGCAACTCTGTTAAAGCCATGCGCAGACCTAGCAAACTTCATCCAAAATGCATGAACTTAGGTTCTTTGGAAAGCTTATATCAAGGGGATCAAGTTTGATGTTGAACATTTTTTCATTTGGAACTTGGATCATGGTGAATTTGAAGGTGGAACTTTGGAAATTTCAACATGTTGAATATTTTTCTAAGTGTCAAGCCATATATATCAATATTCCACCTTGCTTAACTTTTTATGTGAGCTCCAAATGAGAAAAGTGTCTTCATAAAAGTTGTATCTCTTTCAAATACCTTCAAAATGGTCACCAGGTTCATGTCATTTGGGTTTAGAATGGTAGAGTTATGCATTTTTGAAGTTTGGAAAAATCACTTGTCCAGTGGCATAGGTAAAAAATGACCTATAATGTATCCTAATATCACATGCTCATAAAAGTTGAATTAGCTCTCACTATAAACATCAAAATTGAAGTAGACATCTTCAATTTGATTTTGCAACTTGGAAATTGTTAATCTCATAAAAATTGAGCAAGTTATGGCCTTGGGAAGTTGACTTTCAAATTAGGGTTTAGACAAAATGACCTATAATGTTTCAACATAGAAAATGATTTTACAAGCAAAACTAGCTCTAGGTCTCAACATGAAAGTTGTTTGTAATATCGTTTAGAGTAACTTTATTCTTGGAATCATTTTCATATGGTGAAAATTGTAGGAGATAGAGTCTAGGGAGACCCAGTTTTGATCAGATGAATTCATCTGGCCAACGACCATCAACCAACTTGCTAACCTTCAATTATTTTGACTTTATTGGCTCATGGTAGATCATATATGCATAATATGATGAATTTTGAAGTGTCCCTTGAGAAATTTGATCAATTAGTGAGATAGCTTGTTGGAGAAGTTACTCAAGATACCAAGTCAAACTAGGGTTTCCAAGGCAAATCACCTCCACACTCTTGAAGAAAACTTGATGAATATGACATGTAGAGATCATTGGGACTCATAGATGATGCTTTGAGACATTTTGAATCAATCATTGTTTATGCTTTTAGCCATGAGGTTCTCAAACCCTAGATATGAACCTGATGGATCAATGAGGATCATGCCCTACCTACAAAAAGTTAGGCATATACAAAGACATATTTTTGGTATTTTGGTTAGTAAAATGATAATATACAAGTATGATATAATCACATGGTGCTTGGTGATATCTCCAAAAAAAACCCAATGAAAAAGGGGTAAGGAGGATGCCAAGGTATGATCCCAATGCTAATGCATATGATGAGATTGCATGAGGGATCTTAGGGTCAAAATTGGGGTCTTACAGATGCCCCTATTTAAGAACATTCTAACTGAGGAGGTGAAGGTTAAAATCTTCACATCGACTCAGTAGAATGGGCTTAAATAATAACATATAGAAACAAAATTTGGTCCCTAAGAGACCTCATGATGAATATGATATGAATGAAAAAGTTAATGCCCTCTGGGGAAATATTGCCACAAAGGAAAAGAAATTAGAGAGACCGAAAGTTCGCAGGGGTATAATGTATTCCGTAACGAAAACTCACTGGGGAGAGAGACTCTAAGGGGATAAATGAAGTAATGCATAGGCCAGGCTACGACTTAAAGTTGCTGGGGGACTATAGGAATTCCATACAGAATGGAAAGACCCAGCCAGGGAAACAAAACATCTGCAGGGGAAGCGAGTAGATCAGGATAAAACTGACGTACTTGAATCATGCAGGAAAAGCGATTTCACTAAGGAAATGTGCACTCAACTTAACTAGGAAGAAATAAACCTCAACACAAGAGGAGCAGAAATCTACTATCTACTACCTGTTACTGGGTAAGGAGATAATAAAGATATGACAGAGAGGACATCCGTCATCGGTTAGGATGAACATATCAAGGATGACTCACTGAGAACCACCAGGAGGGAGTATTCATTACCGGTTAATGGGTAAGAATAGCCTTGCTGGGGAAAACTGCAGAAAATAGGATTTACATCTACCAGTTACTGGGCAGAAGACCAAGGATGAGCGTATCCGTCATCGGTTAGGACGAACATATCAAGGATAAACTCAACAGGGAAGAAAATTCGTCATCTATTAGGATGAACATATCAAGGATAGATTTGCCTGGGAATCGTCAAGGAGGATATCCGTCATCAATTAAGATGAACATATCAAGGATAAACCAACTGAGCAAAAAGTAGGAATTACATCTATTGAATGCTGGATAGAATACCGTCAAAGAGAAAATCCATCACCGGTTAAGATGAACATATCAAGGATAGACTATGTTGAGGAGAGAAGATAGGAATTACATCTATCAGTTACTGGATAGAATACCATCAAAGAGAAAATCCGTCACTGGTTTGGGTGAACATATCAAGGATAGACTCTGCGAAGGGGACAAAAGCAGGATTTACAACTATCGGTTATTGGGTAGAAGACCGTAAAGAGAAGGAAACCCGTCATCGGTTAGGATGAACATATCAAGGATTAACTCTCTAGGGAATAAATATAGGGATTACAACTACCTTTTTACTAGGTAGAATACCAAAGATGAGAATATATGTCATCGGTTAGGATGAACATATCAAGGATAAACTTAGACAGGGGAGGGAAAGATATTCATCACCGGTTAGGATGGACATATCAAGGATATACTGCATGGGGAATAGATCCAATGGGGACTCTACTGAGGAGCAAAACAGGGATACTTTTGCCGGGTATTGGGCAAGAAGTAAAAAACTGCGAACAAAAGAGAATATTACCAGTTACTAGGCAATAAACTCTTAAGAGACTCAAAGCGTCTATCTAGGTAAGAGCTAGAAAGAAACGGTCAATTAAGACTCAACCCAATGAGGATATATCTCAAGGGGAGTGGTTCCATCCAGATAATCGACTGGGGAGGAAAATTGAAACAATGATCATCCACGAGGAAATAACTCAGTGGGGAAAGGAGAAAGGTTTAAGTCTTTCTTCTTAAGGGGCCGACCTTCTATAATTGAGAGAGGACAGACACCGAACTTGTATGGGGATAAAGTACCGCCATAACAGAGCATAAGAATCTCAGACAATGATTCAGCAAATATGAATGATGCAAATATGCAAATATGAACTTATATGAGTGTATATGTATATGTGTATATGATGATTATGCTGACAAAACGATCTTAAAGGATACAAAGGTGTCACATAATTTGATGATTGTCGCATACGCGAAAAACAACCGGCGGGAAAAGACACAGAGCCGCCACCGTGCGTTATTTATCCCAAAGGAGGGAAAGGAAACGCTCGAAGTAAACCTGGAAAGGAAATGGTCTTACGACCAGAGATTGCAAGGATCGGGAGTCGGTTACGCAAGGGGAAGGTATTAGCACCCCTCACGTCCGTCGTACTCGACGGGATCCACGCTCAGAAAGAATAGAATAAGGTTGCTGAATAACTGCTCAAAACTGCACAAAACTGGAATAGAACACAGATGAAAGAAGACAGAAGAAGATGACTCGACAGGATGTCGCATCCTGGGCCTACGTAGTTTGTTAGACATAAACATCAGAGTCAACGTAGTTCGGGGGAACGGGAAACGTGCTCGCTAAGATATCGCATCCTATGCATACGTATCTTCTCTAACCAGAGCAAGAACCAGAGCACCCGTAGCTCGGCTAACGCACGCCAAACCAACACTGAAACGGGACGCTGAGACGTCAGAAGAAAACACCTGGAAACAGACTGCCAATGGCTGGGCTTACGTCCGACTCCGAACAAAGAAACACAAACAGGAAACCGAATGCCAATCACTGGACTTACATCAGACTCCGAACACACAACAAACAAACGGGAAACCGAATGCCAATCGCTGGACTTACATCAGACTCCAAGCAAACGCACAAAGCAGAAGGGTCTCGATTGCAACCAGGGCAAAAGAAAAGGAAGGTCTCGATCGCAACGAGGGCGAGAGACAAGGATCAAAGTTAGTTGTTAGTCAAACTCGACAAGACATCGCATCTCGTGCCTATGTATCTCATCTGGACATGAGAATCAGAGTTGCCGTAGTTCGGCTAAACTATTTCTATTGGTTTTGTGTTTTTTAAGTGAACAACGTCACTACGCAATCTACCGGATGCTCGACCTTTGGAGACTTACTCACCTGTAGTAGAAGGAGTTAACGTGTCCTTAAGAGAGGATAAAGTTGGTTTGTGTTTTAGGAAAGCTCACGCAAGAAAGGAAGTCCTAGACGAAGGAACCGTGCTACCTTAATTGACATGCAAACGAGACTATGCGAAGTCTAGCAAACCTAGGGGATACAATCACACCACATAAACATATAACATGGAGTAAACACACCAACAAGGGGCTCAAACATCAAGGGTAAGGCTTTAGTCAAGGGGTCATATCAACCTCGACAAACAAGCCGGCACTGGAAGGTTATCTGAGGGCTCTTAACCACTGACATTGACCGTCAGGGTGAGCAGATGAAAGGTAATGAGGATAAGACCTCATAGATCTTAACCCGGGCCAGGGTGAGCTTCAATCAATGAAAATGTGGGAGTCCAGAATGTGGGACTCTACTCCACTTGACTGACTCTATATACAAGGATCTTGGGTGTTTATTCAAATGCATCAGCACGTAGTGTGGGCAAAATGAAAGACTCAACTGAATAGCAGGGGACTGACTGCTAGTCCCTTCTATCTGCCAATTGCCTCTTCACTTAGGAGGACTTGAAGTACATGGCACAAAAGTAAACAAACACAGTCATTGCCTCTTAAGGAGGACTTCAGCCAAATGCCTGCCAAAAGAAACGACAGGGCTTCTAGACTACATGGAGTTAGAGAATTATTACCAAGGTGGTATGCCAACCATAAGCAAAGCAAAGAAACTCAAGCAATGAGTTAAAGCTACTAAAGTACCTGTAAGAAAATCAAACAAGTCAATATTCACATTCAGACAAACTAAACAGACAGTCAACAGTGAGACAACCAATATACACAATGCAAGTCAACAACTCAAGTGAGTTCATCACCAAGGAACCTACAACACAAGAAAGGTTAGTGGACAAAGAATTTTTCATCTCAATTCATGAGATCAACATAAACCATTGGGACTAGGAGCTTGAACCTGAAATGCAAAACTCAAATGATGAGTACAAACCACTAGCACCAAGGCTAGGGTCAAAGGCAAAGTAAAAAGTCAAAACAACAACCAATATTCAACATGAAGCATATTTATTCAATCAAGAACATGTCCTAAAAAGGACCAAATCTAAATCAAATGGCAAATCGACATAATGATCATGCTAAGGCAATGGCACACACAATGCACTTAATTGGACTTCAAGAATCAAAATTCCATATTAAAACAGAAATGAATCAAACAACCATGAAAATTTTTATGTGCACAAAACATGTCAAACACAATCATCATGCCAAAAATTAGAATCCACAGAGCTCAATTGACCTAGAAATAAAAATGCACAAGTAGCAACATCAAAATGTGTGACACACATTGTCACACCATGCATTCATGTGTCTAAAACAGAAATGACAAATGCTAAAAATGCACAACCAAGCCTCAAAAATCATGCAACATGTTGGGAATCAACATACCAAATTTCAAAGCAATTAGAGAAAGTATGAGCATTTCACAAATCAAATAGCACAATATGTCACATTTTGCATCATACTCAAATATTCACGCTCAATCAAAAACCCAGAAATGCTAAAATCAGGAAAATCACATTAAAAAATAAAAGACATCACAAGGATCATGTAGGAAAAAATCTGGATTTAATTGGAATCATATTCTATTTTTTATGATTTTTACAATTATCATGATAAAAATGAAATAATATTGAAAAAAACATGAAATAATATGAAAATATGAATGAAATTGGAAACAAACATCAGCCAGGCTCGAACCATGCCCATCCAGGTCATCACAAGCGCTCAAAATAAAACAAAGGAGAAAAATCAAAACAAATGAATGCGGGAATCGAACAGAGGACGCTGGGGTCATTGGCGCGTTTCACTAATTGAAACGCAGCGTATCAATAATTGATGTGGCGTCCCAGTCAGAGTCAAATGCACATGTGGAGCAGCGAGAACCAATAGATTCGCCACGAAGACGCATGCGTGGACATGAAGCCCTAGCCAGCACTGCCTGTTGCAGACGGCGGCGCGAGCGGCGGTTTCCACTGTCTCCTTCGTTGAGACGGTGGCTGGACAGTACCATACACAGAATTTTTTTCCAAAATTGCGCCAAAATTATATCAAACAAAAGCTCATGACATGTACATCACGAATCCAACATCAATTCACATTAATTCATCATAACCAGTGCAAATCGAACAAAAACATTTTCCATGACAAAACTTTAAATCGGTATATCTCAATGAATATTCATCCATTTTCAACGAATTTTATATCAGTGTTTTCAGCATGAAAAGCTCTACCTAAACATGGCAATGGTTTGAAGAATTAAGTGATTCGAATTTTGACCAACCTGAACTTGCAGTGACCAAAACAGTAGATTCACACTTCCTCCAGCTCCAGTTCTCCTTCCTCAACCTTGCTATGAAGTCCAGAACACGAATTGATGCTTCAATTGGCTTGGATCTTGCTGAAACTCAAAGCTCCATGTTCATGTTCATGTATGGATTTTCTTGATTTTTCACCAATTTCTTCAAGTCAATGCTTGAATCCTACCAAATGATGATCAAGGAACAAGAATATGCAATAAAATTCATATGGTATGTGGAGAATTTTTGAATTATGATTGAGAGAAAATTGGAGGGAAAAGTGTGATCTAGATCTAGAATGTGTTAGAATGAAAATTCTGTTATGATTAAGGCTTTATACCACATGCTAATTACTTTGCTAATGATGCTTAGGCTTGGCTAATGAAATTTTAATGCAAAATGAGGTGTTATGCACAATTGGAAAGTTCACCCTATGCATGGCAAATATGAACGTGAACAGTAGCATGCATGGTCCAATTTCACTTAAAATGAGCTTATGAACATGATAGGATTGGAATTAAACTCATATGATCAACCAAATTTAAATTCTTCATTTTCCCTCCAAAAATCACATGTATGAGCAAATGATTATATGATTAAATTTCATACAATGCAATGAATGATTTGAAAAATATTGGTCATAAGGAGCATTATGCAAAAAGAGGCACTCAATTTGGAGCTTTGAATCAAAAGTTATGGCTCTTGGAAGTTCCATGCACACTTGGTGATCATTTGACCATAACTCCTGAACCACTCATCAGATGCTCACGATCTTAGACTTTTTGGAAATGGGAGAGAAATATATTCAACTTTCATGTTGGACAAAATTTCATTTGAAGCTTCTTTGATGTTGAAAAGTCAAGTTGAAAGTAGTCCAAAAACTTGCCATTTTTGGAAACTTGAAATTACATGTTACTTTCCATTTTTGGAAACTTTTGATCTGGCTTCAAAATATTCAAGGTAGATGTTTGACATGATGAATAAACCTCTTTTGGACATGAATGAAGTGTCTCAAACCATTTCTCCACCTCCTAGCCCTTAGTTGACTTTCAGTTGACTTTTAGGGCCCCTAGATGACTGGAAACTGCACTGTGGACTTTGAGCCTCTAGCACTTGGCAAGTTGCTTCAAAATGAACCTTGATTCATATAAGCTCTCTAGAACAACCATAGGGCTTTCATCTCAAGGAAATACTTGGTCTCTTGCACAGATGAATCCTCTTGATGCCAGCCTTGACTGATGAAATGCAATGTACTATGCAGTGTTAATGTAATGTTAGTGTAATGTCAAGGACCTAAAAATGAAATGAATGCATGAATGGGGGGTGAAAATTTGAGGTGCTACAATGATTATGATGATTATGCTGTAAAAAATGACCTATAATGTATCGTCATATCACATGCTCATAAAAGTTGAATTATCTCTCACTTCAAACATAAAAGTTAAAGTAGACATCTTTAATTTGATTGTGCAACTTGAAAATCTTTCATCTCATAAAAATTGAGCATGTTATGGCCTTGCGAAGTTAACTTTCAAATTAGGGTTTACACAAAATGACCTATAATGTTTCAACATAGAAAATGATTTTCCAAGCAAAACTAGCTCCAGATATCAACATGAAAGTTGTTTGGAGTGTAAGTTATAGTAACGTTGCTCTTGGAATCATTTTCATATGGTGAAAATTATAGGAGATAGGGTCTAGGGAGACCCAATTTTGATCAGATGAATTCATCTGGCCAACCACCATCAACCAACTTGCTAACCTTCAATTCTTTTGACTTTCTTGGCTCATGGTACATCATATATGCATAAGATGATGAATTTTGAAATGTCCCTTGAGAAATTTGATCAATTGGTGAGATATCTTGTTGGAGAAGTTACTCAAGATACCCAGTCAAACTAGGGTTTCCAAGCCAAATCACCTCCACACTCTTGAAGAAAACTTGATGAATATGACATGTAGAGATCATTGGGACTCAAAGATGATGCTTTGAGACATTTTGAATCAATCATTGGTTATGATTTTAGCCATGAGTGTCTCAAACCCTAGATATGAACCTGATGGATCAATGAGGATCATGCCCTACCTACAAAAAGTTAGGCATATACAAAGACATATTTTTGGTATTTTGGTTAGTAAAATGATAATATACAAGTATGATATAATCATATGGTTCTTAGTGATCTCTCCCAAAACAAACCCAATGAAAAAGGGGTAAGGAGGATGCCAAGGTATGATCCCAATGCTAATGCATATGATGAGATTGCATGAGGGATATTAGGGTCAAAATTGGGGTCTTACACATGGCTAGCAGTTCAGGAAGATATTTGTCCATATCATTCATATTGAAATTAAGGACAAGTTGACTGAATCTATCTAGCAATGATTGCAAGATCAAATCAGTCGCAAGTTCCTTTCCGAGGGGAAAACCCAACCTCTCAAGGTTCTCCACATACCCAATCATCTTGAGCACATGGGGACTTATAGGGGCACCCTCAGCTAACTTACCTTGAAAAAGGGATTTTGAAACTTCAAACCTTTCATGCCTTGCATGCTCTTGATAGAGCATCTTCAGGTGTTCGATCATATCGAATGCTGCCATGTTCTCATGTTGCTTTTGCAACTCCGAGTTCATAGTAGCTAGCATGAGGCAAGCAGTTTCATTGGCATCATCAACATGCTTCTTATAAGCATCTCTTTCTTCCTTAGGTGCAGAACTAGGAGGTTCCTCTTCAGGAACAGGTTTCTCCAAGACATACAACTTTCTATCATGTTTGAGGACAATCCTCAGATTTCGGTGCCAATCCAGAAAATTTGTCCCAGAAAATTTTTCCTTGTCAAGGATTGATCGTAAAATGTTGTTAGAGGTGTTTGTTGTCATGGTAATCTACATGAAAATAATGAAAATATAAGTATCAATAACATATTTAATTAGGCCTTTAATTAAATATGCTCCCACTATTTTAATCAAAACAAATGACCCTCACCATTTGATTCGAAAAATACCATTTGAAGATTTTATAGTGGGTCGAGATCCACATTTCACTTTGTTTTAAGTCCGCGTAGGCGGATTACACAAAACTAGGTTATTTAGGTAGGAAATCCTTCCAATTGTATCCATTACAACTCTCACATATTTTATTTGGGTGAATAACTCCTTATTCCAATCCATCACATGGATCATTTCCAACTCTTGCTTCTAAACATATATAATCTTATTATAATTTGTTTAGGTAAGTTTGACCCATTGTTTTAGAAATTGGATATTACAATTATCCCATCGCACCTTACTAATATAGAATATGCACCTCGCGTAGGCGAAACCTACATTATTCGATACTAGTCTTGATGAGTGCTAAGACTTGGAAAGCATAAACTTAATATTTAATTTGAGGGAATTTGCAATTATTCTGATCTCACCTGCTTATTTATCATATAAATCGTCTCTCACATGCATCAACATACATTCACAAGCATCAACATACATAATGAAATAGTTATGGGCCCTAGCGCAATTGTTCTCCCAAGCTAATGAGAGAACCTAAGCTAACCTAATAATGATCTAAGCTTCTCCAAGCAAGATCTTCAAGGTTTTCCTCCTTTTATATTGTATTCTTCTCTTTCTTCATAACATTATATTACATAAAAGAAACTCGTTTTACATATGAGAGAGTGAGATGAGAAAAGAAGTTACATTAAGAGATTAAAAGAGAGGCACGACACACATGTCGTATTTTAAAATCCTAAAAATAAATAAAGGAAAACTAAGGCCATAATCGATCACCACAATACAATAATAATAAACACATTATTATTATTAATTTATATTCTGTTAATTAATTAAAACCAAATTAAATTTCGGTGACCGATCACACTACGCAGAGTTAGCCGGGGTTCCGCTACCCGGTCAACGGACGGGGGGTTCCGCTGCCCAGTCAGCGGACACAAAATTTTAATGAATAATTCATTTGAAATCGACTTCTTTTTTCGCATCAACACTTGATACTTTAAAGCACAACTCTTGCGCAGTCACAATCCTAATCGCATAACTCTTTGACAGCACAACCCTTGTGCGGTCATGAACCCTAATGCACCAATTTCAGACCGTCAAACACACGTAGATTGTTAATTAAATATGATTGATCAACATGTCATTGCTTCACCATACTAATGTCGGATCAAGAAGCAAATGACCATTGATCGCTCAAAGGAAAACAACCATTAAGTGTTTGAATGAACGAAATAGAAACAGTATATCATATATACCGTATTTTGCATCAGCATTACTTATATCATATATATAACTTGATCGATCTTAATTGCGTAACCTATGGACGACCGATGTATCGTTGCTTCACCATACTAACGTCGGATTCCGAAGCATAGTCAACATCAATCATCCAAAGCAGACATACATGATGCCAAATTTAATTACTCGTTTATTCTTTAATTCATTATGTGTTTTAATCGTATTAATACAGAAAATACAAAAAATAAACAACTATCAGATGCATGGTTTCGTAAGTGGCTCTGATACCACTGAAGGAGAATAGCGATCCAAAATGCAACAGAATTTAAAAAATTTCTCCTTTAGTGATCCTTACGAATGGGCATGATCAGTGATAGAATCATTACCTCTTGTGGCGATTGAAACCTTTGATGCAGATCTACAGAGCGATCACGAACGTTGAATGGTGACAACGCCTCTACTCACTCCACACGAACGGATTCCTTCCATCTCAATGCTAGCTGCTACAAATGAAGGCTTTGAGTAAGAGAGAGAGATAAACAAAATTGCATCTGCACAAATGCTTCTGCACAAGGGTTCTATTTATAGAACCACTTGTGTGGGCTGCAAGCTAAAAAGCCCACTTAAGTGTATGTGGCCCATATCTTATGATATGTAAAAAAAAACACTTAAGCATGTGGTACCTTACCATATTTTGTATTCTACTTAAGTACATCGTAACTTACGATGTTCTACAATTCACTTAAGTGAACCGTATCTTACGATGTTTCTTAGTTACTCTATCTCTCATCAATCTGTCCTTTTGTGTGTGACCCTGTAGGTTTTCGCGACATTGGCAATTATATTAAATAACGTATTTAACATAATAAACAGTGAGCAGAATCTAGCAACACATCACTCCTACCTAAAACACGAAAATGTCATGTGATCTGAAAAATCCTTTTGTGATAATACTTATGTGTATAATTATTCTTTTGCCCTTATGTCTATATTGAACACAAGGCATAGACTATGTCATCCTTGTCCAGTTCAATATTGGGCCCGTAGACATTTATCCTGTTACACAGGATGGGCAAATTCCATCTAGGTCACTCATGTCCCTCAACATGCTTCGTGGACTACCCATCAACTGTCTTTATGGTCATCCGGTTACGGACAATGTTTGATCAGCAATAAGGCACCCAACTCTACATCTATGGTACATAGTGGTTTCAGGTCAAAAGGTGGTATACACCATTATCACCATGAGAATAACTTATGACACTTAGCATAACATTCTATATAGTATTCTCATAGCGGGTCAATCCAATATAAATATTACTCTCAATATTCATACTTATGTTTAAGACTTGATAACTCCTTATCCATGATCCATGATATGTGATCATCAGTCTATATACATAATAGTCTTAATGCTTTAATATTATCCCACTTAACAACAAAGCTCGACTACGGATACTTTAAGAATAGTGTCCTTATGTTTCATGGGATCTCATGATCAAGTCACACTTGATACATTAAACGGACTAGCTATTTTAGGGACTTTATTAAACAAATATAATAAAGAAAAAGCCTTTTATTATTAATAAATAATTCGATACAAGTACCAAAAGTATTGGCCTCTAGGGCTTACACCAACACTTTCTCTCCCCTTACCTTGGATTTTCCAGCAATATGCAACTTAAAACTCTCCAAAACTATCTTCCTTCAAATATAACTAAGGGTTTTCTACACACTTCTTTCCAATTATCTCATTAACCCTCAATCTTATTAATTCACACTATTTCCCTAACTCCCTAACTCCCTAACTCCCTAACTCCCCGCTCCCAAATCTTTCTCTTAGTTCTCCATATTTTCCCAATACTATCATTTTACTATTTTATATAATTAATCCAAATAAAATACTATTTACTCTAATAATTAATTAAAATTCCAATTTGTAAGACCCCAATTTTGACCCTAAGATCCCTCATAGCATCATGTTATTGCACAAGTGCATTGCCTTAAGGATCATATCATGTTTTGCTCTTTAACCCTAGGGTTGGGACTTGTTTGAGTGTTTTGAGACCACCAAGCATGCTTGTATTGTATTTTATTGCATTTCTTATTTGATTACTAACCAAAAGCACAAAAGTATGTCACTAACTCTTTTTGTTTTGAAGCTCAAGTGATCATGTGCTCCACAATGCTCCTAGGAGGCTCCTAAGCCCAATGCAATGGCTAGATGAAGATGAGAAAAAGCATGAAAATGGTCCACAAAGTTCATAATCATCATATATGTCTCCCAAGTATCTCAATTTTCCAATTTGATCAAGATAACCCAAAGGGCTTGAAGATTGTTTCCCAAGGAAACCCTAATTTCATTGTGCTTTGACTGTGCCTTTCCCTTGAAGCAATCTCAACCTCTGATCAAATTTAATCAAGGAAAGTTCTTTCATTTATCATTTTATGCATATATGAGCCTATTTGAGGCCCCTCAATCATTGATTCATCAAGATTGGAAGTTTGACCTTGAAAAGTTGACCAGTCAAGTTATCTGACTAAGCTGAGGATCAATGAGATATAGTTTTTGATGTGTTTATCAAATGAAGATTAACCCAAAAGAAACAATATTCCTAAGAACCATATTAAAACTTTCATGTCCATCACAAATCCATTTGAAGCTTGGAAGGTCATCATTCATTTCAAAACATTATAGGTCATTTTGACTGAAACCCTAATTTTGGGTCAACTTACCAAGGCCATAACTTTCTCAATTTTTATGATTTTGGGATGATAGAAAAGGCAATGTAAATATTAAGATGTCTAATTCAAATGTTATGTTGAACAAAATTTCATAATCCTAAAATAAATACATGTGATAATGCAAAACATTATAGGTCATCTTGGACCTAATTCATTGAATTTGAAAAAGTACCCAAACTCAAATGCCCATAACTGTGTCATAGAAAATCCAAATGATGCAAACTTTGAGTCTATATTTACCATATTGAAAATATCTACAACTTGGATGTTGGATATGTTTTCATTTTAAGCTTGTATCATGAGGAAAGATGGGTGTGATTAAGCTTGCTTTTGGGTTAATTTTTTCAAAGTGATTTGAATATGTTTTACACTTGAATTTTCCTGGCCAGTTTTGATCAATTTGCACATGCCAAATGATTTTTTTTCCCAACATGACTTTTGTTCCTTATTTCAAGAGCTTTCCAACCATTATTCATAATAGTATTTTGGATTTACCATTTGGAAGATTCAAATTTATTTTCATTTAGGTGCATTCTTGATATTTCATGTTGAAAATTCATTTGCAAACATTTACCATCCAATGTGCACGACCAAATGGCTTTCACATGATCCCAACAAACTTATGTTTTCATCCATGGGCCTCTCACACATCCACAAAGGCCCATACAATCCAAAATTCAAATCCCATGCACATGAACAAAGTGTGTGATCAGCCACATTCAACTATAAATAAACACCTCATGAGCTTCATTTGACAACCTTTTGGAGATCCCATATGCTGCTGCACTAAAACCATAGCCTTCACCAAAGGAATCACTCATAATTTTTTCAGATTTTTGAGCTTGAATTTCAGTAACATTAACTGATTTTTAAAGCTAGATTCCTTAGCCAATCATCTTCCATACACTCAAGGATCAAAGAGGAGCAAAGATCTTGGAGAATTCGTGACCAGAAGTTCATCAATTCAAAAGTATAATCTCAAACTTTTTAGATCTGAAACTCCTAATTCAATGTAGATTTCTTGCGTTTTGGTGGTTCTCTGAAGTCCTCATACTTGAGGCAAGACTTTGATGCATTCAATTTTCCATTTCATGAACAATCCGTGTGGACACCATGATTTTCTCCTTCATCTTTCTCTCAATATAGGAAGAGTGAGGGAAATCCAATGGTATAGTGATGATCTACATCACAAGAGCTTTATTTCCATGGCCTTGTTTTTTCATTTTCATTGAGATTTGTTTTCTGCAACTTTTGGCTGGAATCTGTTGCTTCGCCGGAGAAGATGGTGGTTTCCACCGCCACCACCACGTGTGTTACTCCCTAGCCCTTGGATCTTGCTTCCATGATCTAATCGTGTGCATCCATTTTAATTACTTCATTTAATTCTTTATGTGGCGCGGTTGACTCAAGCCTAGCGTGTGTCTTCAAATCCAGACAATACACAAGTGCCACATCAATTAATGATGTGCATCTTGTGGCTCTGATTTTTTTGCTTATTTCATTTTTCATTTTATTTTCTGTTAATTCATTTCATTTTCAAAAATTCATTAAAAGTTCATTTGAAGTCAGAAAAATATGAGACCAACTCCAAAATTTTTTTTGAAAAATCAAGTTTCATATTATGATTTTTAATTATTTTTGTGACTTCATTTGATATTTTTTTATGAATTACTTGGTTTTTAATGATTTTAATTCATTTTAAAATACTTTCTGACTTTTAAAAAATACAAAAATATTTTCATAGCATCTATGGATCATGATAAGTTAATGAAAAATAGTCTCAACAATTTCTTGATTATTTTGAGATTATTTGAGATTTTAATTCATATGATGTTATTTTTGGATGTTTTTAATTGATTTTAATTACTTTCTGATTTCAAAAATTGGTGAGAAAATTGGTCAAAGTTTGTTTGACTATGTTGAACCAATGAGAATTTAATTCGACTTTTTAAAGTTGCTTTGAATTGAATTTGAGGTTCCATTTGGTTTGTTTCTTTTTTATTTGTATTTTCTTTTAATTCAAAAAATACCAAAAAAATATTGTGAACTTCTTGACTTGTTACATTCATTTCTCTTCTGTTTGGTGTTGATTGAGGTTGAATTGATTCAACTTTGATCAAATTCATTGGATCTTGTGGTTTGAAAATCCTTAAGGATCATCACCTAGAAAGATGAATGAATTTGATCAAGGATGAGTTATCCCTTGATCAATTGGGTTTGGTTGTTGACTTCTTACCCCCTCCCTTTCATCGTCATCCCTTTCTTTTCCCTTTATTGACCAATGAGTTAAAGTCTTGAGGTTGGTCTTGACAAATAAGAAGTTTAATCTTCTTTGATCCAAACCAAACTCAACTTGATCCATGACCAAGTGAGTTATTTTGTGTCAAAGATAGGTTACTTCTTGGTCAAGCAAATAACCGAAAGTCAATACAAGGCCCTTCCCCTTTTGTTTGGCATGGCAAGTTTATGGAGCTTGGCTTACTAGTCATGACCTCTAACTTGTGTTCTTTGCCTATATTCTTATTGACCGGCCTCAGATAGGTGTGACTACTACATTAGTCTACTTACGATTGCTTAACATAGCGCTACATTATCTTATGACAAGCTAACATAACTCTACTAATTACTAACTTTAATTTGAGCTTTTAAATTCTTGTCATTTACTTTTAATGTCATTTATTTCTTGCTCATTATTCATCTTGATTTTCATCTTTACTCACTTGAGCACATATTTTATGTTTATGCCATTTTTCTTTTGCTCATTTGAGCCCATTATTGTATATAAATAAATTGCTATCTTGTGTTATTTGTTTTGTTTTGATGTGAACAACAATGCAAAAGGAGAAAGGACTTAGAATTAGGATTTACCCATGCTTAAAGGAGTTCAAGAGCAACTAGGCCTCATGCCTTTAGAATGCAAAATTTGTCGAAGAGCAACTAGGCCTCATGCCTTTAGAATGCTAAAATTCAAAGTTGACCTCAAAGGACTTCTCTTCAAACTTATTCTTTGTTTATTCCCTTTATTGTGTTGTGAGCTTTTTGATGTATGCTTTTGTGTGATAGGAACTTCATCCTAAGATTGTGAAAAGAGGACCATTGTCATGAGTAGCCAAGTTAAGAGCCAAGCCAAATGGAGATCCTAGGAGCTTGAATTCAATTTATTGATTGCTTGTTTGTGTGCTAAATCCAAAGGAAAGGAGCATCTTGAGTCATCTCTATATGACTCCATGAAAAGGAACTCCAAGGGTTATCTTTCCCTTCTTATCTTTGTTTGCTTTAGGAATAACCCTTCTCTCTTCTCCCCACTCTAACCATGCCAAAAATCATTTTCAAAACTTTGACTTTATTTCAAATTAGAAACCTAGGCCTTAAGCCTTTGACTTTTCAAAACCATTTTCATAAATACTCATTGTAAATAAACTTTAATCCAACTTTGACCTCATTTTGTAAATAAATCTAACTTGTAAATATAACCCATTTCAAGTTGTTTTATGGTTCCAATGGCCACTTTATTAAACCCTTTTCAAAAACATTAGCCATAGGTTTGAGTTATCATAGTGGTTGATGTAAATCTCACCTCATCCTTAGTGTTGGATTATAAGTCTTCCATGCTTATTATAGGGTTAACCCCTCACTAGCATGTTGAAGCCCTCCTCACATGGTGGATTGTTGGTTTAGGTTGAGTTTTCTCCCTTTGATAACAAAATACCTTAAGGCTTTTGATCAAAATAAATTCACCAATCTTTGAGATTTGTACCCCGAACTACGAGGTTTTGATCCTCCTTTGTGATGGTACGTAGGCAATGGGTTCATCCATTCAAACAAAAAAATTTGTAAATATAATCTATTCTCTTCTTATCCCTCCAATCTTTTGTACAAATATTTTCACAAATACCAACCTACAACACATATTTGCAAAAAGAGGTTCCCTTAGAGTACTAAGGATGTTTTGGGTGTGTAAAACCTTCCCATTTCATAACCAACCCCCTTACCTAGATCTCTGACATTTTTATTAGTTTTTGATTTGAAAAACTTCTTACTTGGCTTTTGTTTGCTTTTTAGCCTTTCCTCAGGACAAATAAAAGTGCGGTGGCGACTCGAATTGTATGTTGACTTTTGGTTTAGTCAATAAACCTAAAGGTAACGAAAACCCCGCTACACAATTAATTTTACATAACTACACCAAACTCTTACTCTCTCTATACCCCTACTTCAAGGATACTTACCCCACAATCACACAACAATTAATTAAATCACATAAAAGGCATAATTAAATCAAACCAAATAGTCTAACGAAAACCGGATGTTACAAGTCTCCCCCACTTAGAAAATACTCTTTCCCTCGAAAATCGCCTGAAGGAAGCAGAGTCGAATATGACTCCCTCATCTGACTCTCCAGCTCCAAAGTTATGCTTCCACCAGCTGGTCCTCTCCACACTACCTTCCCCAAGGAAAACTCCTTACCACACTAGTGTTTCACTTCCCGATCCTCTATCCACATAGGATATGCCTCAACAGTCTGGTTCTCTCACTTGCATATCGTCCACTTAGACCACATGAGACAGATTCTAAATGTATCTCCTCAATTGATAACATGAAACATATCATGAAGATTAGCAAGCGTCAGTGGCAAGGCAATTCAATAGGCCATCTCTCATACCCTCTACAGTATCTGGTATGGAACAACAAAATATGGTGTGAGCTTTCAAGACTTCAAAGCTCGACTGACACCGTTTACTGGATTAACTCTTAAAAACACACGGTCTCCCTTTTAGAACTCAAGTGTTTTCCTTCTCTTATCATGGTAACTCTTCTGGTGACTCTGCAAAGCTTTTATCTTCTCTTGGATCATATTGATCTTCTTAGAAGTTTGTTGCACAATCTTAGGTCCAATTAATACACTCTCACCATATTCATACAAATACAGAGGTATCATACACCTCCTACCATACAACGCCTTAAACG